>NC_047526.1:30836812-31063883 GCF_902827115.2 Pseudochaenichthys georgianus | reverse complement strand
GGTGATAAAGACTTTTAGAAGCTTGAAATGATTAGTTGAGGTACCTTTTTTCAAAAGCTGTACCAACGTTATAATTACTCATATCTTTTTGTGTGTGTGTGTTTGGTTCGACAGACGCCTGTAAAAGAGCCCAACAGTGAAAACGTGGACATCAGCAGCGGAGGTGGAGTCACAGGCTGGAAGAGCAAGTGCTGCAGTTGAACAAGTCCTCGGTTTCACTCTCACACACACTAACGCAGACACACACACACACACACACACACACACAGACACACACATTTTCTGTTTCTCTCTCTCTAACTGCTAACTCTAACTCTCTCGCTCTCTAACCTGTCTCATGAGTTTTTCTTGCACACTGACACTCTCTCTCTGTCTCTTTATCATAATAAAACAATAAACCACTTCACTCTCTAATCCCCCCCCCCCTCCCTCCCTACACCATATTCTTCCACTCTCCATCTGATGATCATTTTTATTTCTGATAAAAAGAGTCACGTTTCTTGTCATTTGTTTTAAAAGTTGTTAAAAAAAAAAGAAGAAAAAAAAGATAAAGAAATAATGTGTGAAAAGACAAGCTCATATTTTTAATATTTCCTTTGCCTGAGCTCACCTGGTTGGACACCCCCACCCTTAACCCCACCCTCACCCCCAAACCCACGTCACTCACTTTCGGTCAGAGGAAATCTAAATAAAACAAAAACAAAAAAAGACAAATGTAGGATTAACATTTTGTACACTTTTCTGTTGTCTAACCGTATTTGGTCATTACAATTTGTTACCAAGTGACAGAGGCGTGGCTAGCTCCTTTTGTATGTGGGGGTTTATTTTGTCCTGTGCCTTATATGGAAGACATGGGCGGGGCTAGTGTTGTGGGCGGGGCCACATCCACCCAATGAAATAACAGTTTAATAATCTGTCGGCTCTGTCACGAGGACGCCGCAACTGAAGCGGAACGTTTGAATTTCTCCTCCAGCCAAGAGAACGGCATTATACAGTATGTCCTGTTATTGATGTTTTTATTATTATCTGTATGATTTATTTTACTTTTTTTTTTTTCCTATTTGGGTTTGATTTATTTTTATTTTGTTTGCTGCATGCAGATTTCTTTGGGTTGGAAGCGTTTCTGTAACGTTGTGTAACGTTTGCCACTGGGTAACTGTGGGCGGGAGGTACACATGTTCTCTTTGGAAATTCAAACAGTTTTGCAGATCCATTAAAAATAAGCTTGTTTAAGTTAACTTGTTTTGTCCTCAATGATGTGCTCTCTCATGTGTCCTTTCATGTCTAATTATTATTGAAAATACTGTCTGAGGGCTTAACGCTCAGGGAAACTTTGAATTATGATATTTAATTTGAGGGACTTATTGCATCATTCTCAATTTAATTTCATGAAAAAGTAATAGTATAGTATGTCGTTAATTAACAGCTTGTATATTGGGTACAGTCCAGCTCAAAAAATACAATTGTTAAGGGGATGCAGACCAGAGAAAGACTTTCGTCTTGTTTACATCAGGGTCCCCCATTTCCAATTCATCATATAATTTAAGACATTTGACATACAGATGGCTTAATTACAATTTACATACAGATTGCTTATTTACAAATTTCATTTTAAATTGATGCATAGAGACGAAGTCCCGCCCATCTAAATTTTACTTTTCGCCCATCTCCCCATTGAAGTCAATGGGGAGAGAAAGATTTTTAAATTGTGCCACGAATTACACATGTTTGTCAATCTTAAATAATTTCCATGTCAAAAAAGTCAGTTTGTCGTAAAACTGTTGAAATATAAGACTATGAAAAATACGAAACTAGAAAGACTACAAATCCCAGAATCCGGTCCCGCATGCTGGCTCTCACGGAACCGACTAACTCCCCTTGTGTGTATGCACAGCTCTCAACGTGCCCAGACTTGTAGTGATTTTCACCTCTTTTAATACTTTTCGCCTCATTCTGAAAGAAAGAAGTGAAATGTGCCAACGTGACGGCCGTCTTGGTGTGTGTGGTGCGAGACATTTAAAAAAAATGTTGACTTCCAAAATTATCTTTTAAATTGACAAACATGTATAATTCGTGGCAAAATTCAAACGGGATTGAAAGATAATCTTTCTCTCCATTGACTGCAATACATACTTTTTCCGAAATAAGGTCCCATGGAGGTCCCCCGGAAAGGGAGGGACTTCGCCTCTCTATTGCCTTTGAATGCAACATTTAATATTGACGTTTTCTGGCACTCATGGCACTTTTAGTCATAAACAGATTGGATATATTGCTTATGCTACTACACTAAAAAAGGACACATTTATATTGGACTCCTGAATTTGCATTGACAAAACACATTCAATTCCAATCAAAAAAGGACACCCTCCTTGTCTGATGTAGTTATAATATCCGGCAAGAATTGTTTGTCAATGGGTCACATGACCTGGGTCAGAGGAGAATGTGTGTGTGTGGAGCCCCCTGCTGGCACATTCATGAACTGTTAGTTGGAGCTCTAATATAAAAAAGTAGAATAATTATCACAACACAACAGGTGCCCATATAAAAGGAATTTTGTCGTTGACATTCTTTATTCATCACCCTCTACCTCCCGCAGCAACAATGTACACAAATATAATTCTCTCACTTACAAAGAAAAGACAGAACCAGTGCAGAATGTCAGTGGTCACCATAAAGTCCAGAACTACATTCAAAGATCTTTTCCTAAAACACAAAGATAAAGTACAGCAGGTTACACAATCAGCAGTTCTCTTCACCGTCACTCCGGTTTCTTTTTTTAATAAATCAATACACAGGCACAACAAAAACTCAACACATGACAGTCAGCTGTAGTGATTTTCAACAACAGGAAGTGAAGCCTCTGCTCACACATAATGTAAAGTACTACGGGATGAAGTGGTTAGGCATGATGGGTAATAATAACATGTGATTGTTATTTTTAAATGTGGAGAATTACATGAACTACATGTTGCTAAATCCACCACGGGCCATAAGCAGAAGGGCAACCATGGCAACCGCGCTCGGGGGGTTTTCTTCGCTGCTTTTGGTGTATTTCGTGGCGCCGCTTACAGGCCCGGCACATGGGTTAGTGCTAGATCGTATACCTCCTGGGTTTTAGGCGGAAGTGACATTACCTGTATATGTAGTACTACAGCGTATCCAGCGCTTTCGAGCGGTCTCGTGTGAGCGGAAGACTTTTTTGATATCGTATTCGGTTCGTGTAAATGGGGTCTTAGTACTTTGGCGGAGACGAGTATAAAAGTCTGAATGCTGAGGGGTTAACAACAATACTTAAAAGTTCTGTGATTTAGTGTTTCGAGACAGAAGAGAAACATTAACTGGAATCAGCAGCAGTGACAGAGGGCCTGCCCTAAAAGAAAATAAATCAGCTGACAGGGAAGATAAACTATTTACATCCACTGTATAATTTATAAATACATTTTAAGTATAAATTAGAAAAATAAAACAAACCCTACTGTAGTTCAATCAGCTACTGCTACTCTCATTTTTAAAATGATTATTAACCCTCTGTATATTTGGTGAAAGATAATAATAAAAAAAAGGCACAGCAATGAATTAGAGCGATTTATCCCTGCAAATGTCTACCAGTCACAAAACTAAATCCCCATTTCAACAGAAATTAAAATATAAATTAACGTTCTAACCTTTAAATGAAATACAAACAATCCCCACACTCAAACAGCAGCTACACTAGCATCACCAATTACAATTTCTTAAATAAATTAAGGCTCGTTTGCGTAACGTCATCACCCTGATTTAACTCAGCTTTCTATTCTTCAGGCAGCAAACATCGTGCGGTCGCTTTCAAACATCCAGCGAAACATTCAGAGCTCATTCGGTTTTCTGCTGAGAGCTGTCCTTTTTTTAACAAGCAGAGCTTCTTTTGAGGGTTTCAAATATAGCTCTGAATGTCTACAGTCATTTTTTCGTTCACGTTTAAATACTAAAATTTGACTTTTAGACTCGACAATGCTCGGAAATTATTGAAAATGTTCGGCTCACCGATTCAACACGGTTCAACAAACGGTATAGGACTAATAATATCAGTGTAGTTGTATCTCTATCTGCAACTGTGCAGAAAAATCAGGCTTGAAGAGATGAATAGACCACACCACAACTGAACAGCATTTAAATGTAGATTCAGAAATTGAATGTCAACGATAAAAATGAAGCCTACTTATTTTCCGTGAACTGTAGTATTGATCTAATGGAATAAGTGTGCTTTCCTGTCTCCTCTCCTCCTCTCCTCCATTAGTCTCTAAATGTACAGCAGGTCTCGGCCCTCCGTCGCTGAGCTCCCAGCAGCCACCTGGGCCTCAGACTCCGCCTCCTCCCCCTCGTAGCTCTCGTACTCGATGGGCTTGGGGCAGCTGTACGGGTGGCCGTTGTCGTCGAAGAAGCGGCGGAAGGTGAACTCGTAGAAGGCGTGTTCGGGGTGTTTCCCGTTGCGGAACCAGCCGTTGAGCGTGTCGTTGAGGTTGTCCTCGCCGTCGCTGTCGTTGCTCCACATTTTATCGGGATCCACGGGGTCGAAGTTGGAGGTGTCCGTGGAGTGAGCGATGGTGGGGACGTACGGCGCCGCCTGCTGCCGCAAGTCGCTGGAGAAATCAATGTTCTGGAAGAAGGGATGAGCTTTGATCTCGTCGGCGCCGCCCTTCCCCACGCGGTCCTCCGGGCTGCGGCACAACTTCACGATGAGATCCGACGCCTCGGGGCTGAGCTTGGCCAGCGGGGGAATGTTCAGCATGTTCTTCCAGTTTATCACCTGGAGACAGAGAGACGACAGTGAGGAACAATGCAGACTGAGGACGCATCGCATTTCTCGGCGGGAGCTTCACATACCTTCATCTGCGTCTCCACAGGCGTGTTCGCCAAGAAGGGAGGCTGTCCGACAACCATCTCATACAGGATGACGCCCACACTCCACCAGTCGCACAGCTGGGTGTAGCCTGCAGGAGATTTAAGACATTCTTACATCAACATCTGTCAGCAATGTTTTAAATCAGGGGGCCAGATACAGAAAAATATACGAAGGGCTGGGCCGCTCACTAGAGGTACACTGCCTCATAAGTTCAGTTATAAGTTAGCAAAATTAATCAAATGTAGGTAAGTTATTCTTGCGAGTGTTGGCAGCTCGTCCCTTAAACCAGAAACCTCACAGTGATTATAATCAGGAGAAATAGGATGGGTGTATTTCAAGCTTGTTATGTATGTAAAGGTCCCATGCAGGGACGTGCGCAGACATTTGGAGGGGCTATTGCTCCAAACTGGAAAAAGGCCCCCCCCCCCCGAAAAAAAATATAAGACGATTATTACATTAACTAATTTGAACAGTAATTCACAGCTAAGGCAACTACTTGCATTCTGTGACTTGATTTTTAAAATGAAAACCAGGGACATTTTTTGTTTTGCGGTTCATATCTCATCAAAATATCTAATGTTAGAAACTACTAAAGAAAAAATGGGGACAATTCAATGTAGTTTGACCATTGCAACTGCTGTGCAGACATACTGATAAAATAGGGCTTCTATAAGTACCTTAAATAAACTCACTAATGAAACCAGTTCAATACGCATTATTCTTATTCTTATCATTCTTTATGAGCGCAGTAACGGTAAGGTATCTAATGGACTTATTTATTTAGTATTCCATAACTTAATAACAGAGGTGGTCAAATTAAAGTAGAGACATGGCAGAAATCCTACAATGAAGCGGGACAGTGAAGTGTTCTCTGAGAGAGGGCGATCAAGAGAAGAGAGCGAGCGGCCCCGTCGAGGGAGTTTACCATGCGGGCAATTACATGTAAGAAGAAGGAGAAGAAGAAGTAGTAGAAGAAGAATGAAGCTGGTGTGTTTCCCGCAGCGAGACACGACAATACTAATTGTGGGGGCTCATCGTGTTGATTCGACCACAACAGAAAAAAAAAAAACCTCTTGCTCTCTCCAGAGGGGCAGGTCAGCCAAAAAGGTAAAACGGGCCGTTGCCCAGGCAACAATAGCCCGTACCTGTGCACGTCCCTGGTCCCATGTCATGCTGTTCTGGTTATCACCCGTCCCCTTGTGTGTTATGAAGCTTTTTCTGCATGTAAACGGTCTGCAGAGTCACAAACCCTCAAAGTACACCCTGTAGCGAGTAGGGGGGGGGAGGGGGAGGAGCTCCAACAAGCCGTTTAGGACAGAGAGTGAATACACATACTACAGAGATGCTGTATGAGAAACCAATGTGAGTTTGGAACATTGAACAGTATAAATGTATTCTAGTCGACCTCAACAATGGAATTATGATCAGTAGAAATGGGACCTTTAAGTAATTGGGCTTTTTGTTATCAGCAGACTGAATTTGTTTGAAAATATGTCTTATTAACACATGAATTTAAGAAGTACAATATAAGACAAGCACAAGTTTAATCTGTGGGCCGTATTCCATTATACTTTGTTAATGTGCTGAGGGCCGATTCAAAACGGTCCGCGAGCCGCATTTGGCCCCCGGGCCGTAGTTTGGACACCCCCGTTTTAAATGTTCCATTCACTTTTGAAGATAAATTCTATTATCTGTCAAGAATACAAATGACTAATGAATTGCATTCAAATCAACATTGCAGCTTAACGTAAAGCAATGATCGATCAAACAAATGTTATTTACTTCATGCGTCTTGAGAAGACCGTTGGCTCCCCTATGTCCTTCAGTCCTTGTTCAAACTTTAGTAGAACAAGACAATACACATTCTGGAAAGACACTAGTCATGAGGTGAGTTTCAGGGTGTCCTCTTACCTGTTCGGAGCAGCACTTCTGGAGCGATGTAGTTGGGCGTCCCGACCAGAGAGTGGGCCAGACAGCGCTGGTGCTCCCGGGCCTTCCTCCGCTCCAGAGGCTTCAGGCGCTCCGTGCAGCGGCAGTCCGCCGCGTCCTCCCACTCCTTACTGAAGTCCATGCTGTCCTGCCTCACATGGTCACCTGGAGACCCACCAAACATCATTAACCCATCAGCTGGGTTCTGTTTTCACAGGCATGTGAATTAATAAAAGTAAGGGTGTAAATGTAAACAACTTGATTTGGTCCCTACATTTAGTATTTTCATGATTTCCATAATATTCACTGAATGACTTCCACGGTCGGGTCAGTCTTTGAAAGCTAATAGAGACTTTTTGGTATTGAAATGTCGAGACACCCCACAATCGTATTCATTTCATACTGGAAGGACAGCCATGTATTCTTGGCAGGAGGAACACGCTGACAATTATACAAAGCTGCTTGTGTTCTGCTGAATACTTTGAAATATTTTTTAAATTACTTACTAGGGATGGGTACCGAGCCCCGGTATTAAACGGGCCCCGAGGCTGAATTATTAAAGACCGTGGTACCGTTAAGCTCCGACGTCATCGGTCTTTTTATCGGCACTGGAGACATCTAAAACATATCTCGTGTATTATTGTTACACAAACATTATATTGCAGTTTTAGTTTCGCCAACTCCGTTTCTAATACGCAAAAAGACTGCAAAATGCGAGAGAGATCTCTCCCGTCTGTGTGCGAGGGGGCGGGGCAGTTTACACACACGCAGCTGCTACACACAGCAACACACACACGCATGGAGGAGATGGCGGAGAGAACGCACTCCAAGGTGTGGTTAAACTTTACCCGTCTTGATGTGGACAATGCTCGTTGCCTAGAGTGTTTAGCTAAGGGCGGTAACACGAGCAATTTGTCTAAACATTTATCAAAAGTGCTCCACATTCAGACGGAGGAATGTCTTTCTAGCAGCTCTGTAGCCCCGTCCACGAGTAATGTTTCCACGTCAGGTGTTGTGTATGCTAGCAGCAACACACGGAGTTAACTACATTATACAAACATGGGTTAATGATTAGAGGTAACTGAGATATTTAGTTTGTTAAAGTTTCAGCTATTCTGTTTACAGTTCTGTCATCACATTATTAAATATGATTTGTTAAAACATTGTTGTTTCTTTTGATGTGAAATATTATGTATTTAATTTAAATAAAAAGCAATGTTCATTTTGTTCACAATTTGTTTACCTTATTTTTTTCGTAGCCAACGATGTGAGAGGCTGTTGGCTCGGACATAAACTCCGTAATAAATGTAGTCTACATTTCATAAGAGGTGTAAAACCTGTGAGCATTTTAAATCGCATTTGAACTAAATGCTTATATAATCTGTAGTTGTATTTGTAATGTTGATTTAATGTGTGAACGAGGCGATGTAGAGAAGGCTAAGCTGCCATGATTAGGCTGTAATTTGTTAAACTGTTGGAGAGGGAAGCAGGCCTATTGTTTCTGGATATTTGTGGAGTCAGGTGGTCCGCGAGTGTTTTCTTATTGGTTAAGTGTCCTTGGTATGAAAAAGTTTGAGAAACACTGCGCTAGTGGATTGTCAAAGGGGGAGCCTCGTGGCGGGGAAATGATACAGATGGCCAGTCCGCCCCGGAAAAATGTCACACTTTATTATTAATTTTTTTTTTTTTTTTAAATTGATTAAAAAAATGTATGCATTTTTTATTTTGTAATCATCTCACGACCCCCACTCGGGGTCTCGCGACCCCCACTTTGGGAACCCCTGCTCTAGAGGGTGAATTAAACACTCAACTGTTAAATATAAGAAATGTAACACCCACCACTCTGGTAATACTTGGAGTCGTGCGTCCAGCGGAAGCCGGTGCACAGGCCGAAGTCGGTCAGTTTGATGTGTCCGTCCCGGTCTATGAGGATGTTGTCGGGCTTGATGTCTCGGTGGATGAAGCCCATCTTGTGGACGCTCTCCACGGCGCAGGTTAGCTCGGCGATGTAGAACTGGGCGAGTTCTTCTTTGAAGATTCCCAGCCGGATGAGGAGGCTCATCATGTCTCCTCCGGGGATGTACTCCATGACAAAGTACAGGTTGTCCCTGTCCTGGAAGGAGTAGTAGAGACGCACCACCCACTCGTTGTCGGCCTCGGCCAGGATGTCCCTCTCAGCCTTCACGTGGGCCACCTGGTTCCTCAGCAGCACGTCCTTCTTGCGGAGCGTCTTCATGGCGTACAGCGCTCCGGTGTCCTCTTTTCTGGCCAGGCACACCTCTCCAAACGCTCCGATGCCGAGCATCTTGATTCGTTTGAACATGGATTTGTCCATCTTGGCTCGCTTTAGCCGGATGTAGTTGGACTCTTTCTGGCAGAGCATCATGCGCATCTGCTCCTGCGCTTCTGAAGACAAGCCCACCTGAGCACAGGACAGTCAGGAGTGATTCAAATGGCCCACATCATGTCAACAAAAAGGTTGCATTTAAACACCAATGGAGTCCTGGTTAGAATAAGTTATACACTGGCATGAAGGTAATCGCCTGAGGACACGGTGCACGCATGCTTGTGAGATGGAGTGGCATGCATTTCCTTTGGCCACATGCCGCATTATAACACTAGACTCTTAACAACAGCTTACTTGAATAACTGAAGTGTGTGGACTACTCTGTGTCACAAGACAGCACAGACACCTTTACCTTTTAGTTCAGCTGTTCGTGACCGCAAGGAGAGAGAAGGAGACAAAGAGCAGCTCAGAACAGCATGAAAAAGACACGATGAAAGCAGGGGGAAAGTTTGGAAAGAGTAGAACATATTTCTTTAGGCAGCAACATTAGGATTTGTTTAACTTCATAAGAAATGATGAAGGATATTCCTCACCCTTTGCATCTCACTTTCCAGCTGCTTCCTCCTCCGGATCCTCGTCTGGTGGTTCTTGAGGATGTTCTCCACATGCTGCTCCATGAAGAACTTGAAGGCCTGGGGCGAGTACAGGGCGACTCGTCCCGACTCCCCTCTCGGCTCTTCGTCCCTCTTGTTGCGTCGCACGGGAACGGGGGACGTCGTGATTTGCTTCTTCTCCTTCTCCGTGGCGCTTTCTGTGGTTTTGTCCCGGGAGCTGTCGTTGCTGCTGCTCTCCGCCTCGGCCGCCTCCTCTCGGCCTGAGTTGCGCTTGTTGACCCCCGGGTCGTAGGCAGGTGGGGCGGATGCAGCCTGCTGTTGGAGGAGATGCTTGGGGTAAGGTGGAGGGGGGCCCTGGTAGCTCGGGGCCTCTGCTACAACAGCGATCTGGGGTACGGGGGCTGGGGGTTCTGGGTAAGCAGGAGCAGCTTGAAGGGGTGGGGGCGGCTGCTGCATCCATGGAGGGTGCGTGGGGGCGACGGCGGTGTGGAGCTCAGGTTTCTGCACACGGATGCTTTTGACCGGCTGCAGGATGGGGGCCTGTGTGATGGCCGTGACGGTGGTGGCGGAGGGCTGGGAGCTGGACTGGTGGGCCGCCCTGCTGTTCAGCTGGTGGTTGTTGAAGGAGTTGGAGCGGGGGGGCACGTTGTGTTGCCACGACGGAGACAGGTCCTGGGTGCTGCTGTTTCCAGAGGGCTGGCTGGGGGCCCAGGACTGAGGAAGACCTATGTTGTACAGGTCAAGGTTGTAACTGTGCCTGTTGGACACCATCATGGACGTAGGGATGTTTCCACCGTTGGCGTACGAGGGAGAGGAGGCGGGTCCTCCTGACTGCTGATCCGTGGGACTGTGCCTGCTCTGGTTGACCGCGTACGGAGGGGGGGGCTGTCTGCTGCCGGCCGGGATGTAGTCCGGCTGGGCGGAGCCATTCTGAGACCAGCTGGGGGGGGGGAAGGTGAACTTGTTGCCCCCAGAGCTTTGCATTATGATGGGTTGGTGACCCACAGGGACCGGGCTGATCCCACGCTGATTCTGAGGGGCTGATGACTGGTACCCGTCAGGCCAGGGCCCCGGAGGCCCCGGAGAGATGCGGGCCCCGAGGTAATCCATGTTGCCGGAGTAGCGCTTGGTTGATGGGTCCCAGGATGATGTATTGGGCACGGCGCAGCGGTTGGGAGGAGGTGTGACACTGCGCACCTGAGGCGGGAGGGGAGGGTTCACTCTCTGGTTGTTAGCGGGGGGGAAGGAGGGAGGGGGCCCCGGGCTGTCTGAGCGGTATATCACTCCATCCACTATGACGTGACGAGGGGCCAAAGACTCCTTAGAGCCTTTCCAGCTCGGCCTCCTCAGCACAGGCTGCGAGATGTGAGAACTTCCTACAGACACACACAAAGGAAAAGAATACAATTAGTTTTACATCGTAGAAACTAAAATAAATTGGTAGAACTATGTTTTTTTACACACCTTAAAATGTGTAAAATGCATACATGAACACAAATAAGTGATGTCCTCTCACACACCAGAGTCATGTTCACAATACAACATCATTTAAAAAAACTTAAAACATTGGTAAATTAACAAGAAAAAAGTCCTTTAAAAAACTGGAATATTCTCTGAGATCATTATTACTAAATGTACGTGTACTATTTAAAAAAAATCCACCAGTATTGATTAAAAAAGAAGAAGGAGCACCGCTGTAAAACATGACTTGTCAAAAGATACAAAAGGAAAATATATATATTTTTTAATAAAAGGTGAAGCAAACAAACTAAACACACGTAATGATAGCAGCAGTGCACCTGTCGATGCATTACGTCATCATGATTGAAAACAAAAGCCTAATTTCTGCCCTACTTGTTTCCATTATGTGATACGGTGACTCGTTCTCTTATTGTCAGCATGTTTTGTCCTTTCTTTAAGCACATGTTCCAAACCCTGCCAACAATATCAAGGTGAGATGAAAACGCCCGGAAAGCGAACAATAGAGCCTCGCATTGAGTCCCAGTGGACGGTTACATACCTGGGGCTTTCAGACCGGTAGAGTTGGGGTTGGCAGCAAGCTTCTGTTCCCTCATCGGGTCCTGGTAGATCACCTTACCACTGTAGTCTATAACCGCCCCCATGCTGCGACTGTTGCTCTGTTTACAAAGCCATCAAAACAACAGTTAACATTTAGAGTTTGGGCAATCAAAGCTTGAATATCTGTGAATACATTTATTGCTTGTTTTGCTAATAGTTCATTCATGCATCTTTACAGTCTTGCAATGTCATGTAGATGCATCAAAAGTATTTTACTTATGGATTTATCTGGACATTATTTTTTGGACTATTCAATTAATTGTTTTGTCTATAAAACATGTTGCCTTTTTTTGCCACAACAAAAAGCCAGAGATATTCCGTTCACAATGAAATAAGACACATTCTGACATTCGAGAAGCCCTAACAAGAGATTGCTTTGTTTAATTATTCATTTATAAGAACAATGGCAAATTGTCTCCAACTATTTTAATAGTTATTTACAAACTAAACATTTGCTCCAACTAAAAATAGTGCACTGCATATGCCAGGGCGCCTTCTCTGAGTCAAAACAAGTGGACTGCCAACTAAAAAAGTACTTTGTTTTTTAAGTCACCTGACAAGCTCGAAATTCCACTTTGCATATTTCTCATTTTTCAAATAATTCTCCAGTACACAAAGTGCTCTTATTCTCTATAGCAGAGTTATGTTTAGAATCAAATTCCTCCACATTCCTTCACAAACAAAAGACAAAAGTGACAAATAAAAGACGAAAACATCTTACCTCGTCGAACCCAGCGCAGGGACTTTCCAGAGACATGTGCTTGTTCCCCTCCGGTCCTGAAGTACTCGGCTCATTGGCAAAAGGCATCAGGGACTTGCGGATCTCCTGTAAGGCCTTGTGGTAGGGGTGCTTGGGGTTGCTGCATCGCCCCTGTTGCCTTGAGTCCTCCGGAGGCATTTTTACAGCTCCTCCAGAGTCTGCTTTAGGGGGGTCCGATTGTCTGGATAGATTGCGCAGACTGTTCCTTATTTCCTGCAGCATGTGTTGGCTGTTGGCGCTGTAGTTGCTGGCAGGAAACGTTTTGGGTCTCGCCTGTCTGTATCCTTCGGGTTTCTCCCCTCTCTTCATGTAAGAGCATGTATGATGACGATGAAGGGGATGAAGAGGATGCCACTCAGTCGCAGTAAAGGGTAGCAGGACGGCTGCACTCACATCTGCATGCTGCTGACAGGAATGTAAAATATGAGATGAGCAAGCAACCAAAACACACGGCATGTTATCAAACAGGTTAGCAGATAGTATCAGGTAAACAATAGCAACGATGAGGCAAACTGTATGATCAAATTAACCTATATTGTTAACAGTAATTCATTAGATTAAGTACTATTTTGAGAAATGTTTGCAACTTTGTACTTTTGTCCTTCTAGCCAATCACAAATCACAGGTAAATTGTGTACTTTTATTCCACTACATAATAGAAATACCTTCACTTACTTCAAATGTGGATTAATGGTATGAAATAGATAAACACTTAAATCAGACTTTAGTTACACCTGGAGTAACATCCACAAACTACACTGCAGCATATAGTCATTACAACTAGCTGCACCTTTAATAACACTTTAATGCATCAATATTAAAAAACAAATCATATATTATTTTGAAATGGGCACATTTGCATAATTATTACTTAAGTAGGCCTATATTTAGATGCTTGTACTTTTATACTTTTACTTCATTGGGATTTTGAATTCAGGATATTACTTATAACAGAGTATTCCTACACTTTGGTACTTCTATTTTTACTTAAGTAAAAGGTCTGAGTACTTCTCCCACCACTGATTCACGTTAAGGTTCCCTCGTTATTCAAACCTTAAGGTTAAGAAAGATTCCTCAGATTAAAGACTATTCCCAAAACAAAACACCTGCCTGTACACTTGCTAGCTTCGTTAGCAGCACAGGCTAACACAGCGCTACACTGCAGCTCATTCACGAGTGGAGTGAAATAAAATGCTAGAATTGTTTCACACATTCACCTAAATGACTTTTACTTATTGACCCAATGTTCTCCCAATATTACAATTTAACTTTGAATATAATCCAATAGTGCAGAAGCACATCCATGGCCTGTGTAAAAGGCATCCATTTGCTGCTATGCTAACTAGCTGCTAGCTCGGAACAGCATCAGTTAGATAGCCGTTATCCGCGTCTGACAACTTACCGATATCTGTAAAATCCGCGTTCTTTTGACACTTGTACTTCTTTGGCAACGACCGATATTTTTCCTTGACCTTTTACGGAAACAAGGACGTACAACTTTAACTTAAAATGTCCTGGTCCTGATGCCCTGGCTGTTTCTAATCGTGTTGGATTCCTGGGATGTCTGAATGACAAGTACAACACAACAGAGAACGGTTCACACGAAGAAGGAACGGGACACACTTCCGGCAATGGTGGATTAAACAATAAAAGAAGGAAAGTAACTCATGAGTGTTTTTGTTTTAGCGTTTCTTTTTAAATCATGCTGACAGAAAACACACGTATTTTTCAGGAACATTTAAACACAGGTCACAAATAATACATCTGTATGACCATGGTAGTAAGTTGAATTTGTATCTTTACCCCATTTTCCTTCAAAACAACTCTGGGCCATGGATTCAGCTGGAATGAAAAATTATTTAACCACTAAATATGAAATGTACACAGTAACTGCAGCTACAATATGTGTATTATTGAGTACTGGAAGGGGGGGCATTGTTAGATTCTGTGACATGATCAAAAAATAACAACTAAGGAAAAGTAAATGGAGGATTACAAAGGAAACACTTGTACAAAGCATTGCACACAGTAAAATGTAGCCTCTGCATTTAACCAACCCTAGTATTAGGAGCAATATGAACTACATTGGATTCTTACTTTTAATACAAAACCTTTAATGGACACATTAGACATCTGTATAAGGCATTTTTATTCATTTATTTCAAAACGTTTTAAATGAAATCCACACTAAAGTACTGTAGAGTTGAACTACTGTTCGTGGAATGATCGACAAAAACCTAGATTCATTGATGAATCCATCCAGAAATGCGCAAAAATACTGTGTATACACCATTATATGACATGACAAATACACAATTTAGATCAAAATGTCAACAGTAGACTTTGGAACACAGTTTTTTTTAGGCACCTTGTTTGATCAAATGAGACAATGTGGTGACAGCAATTGACGGCAAATAAAGAGATCTTGTTCAGTACAGAAACAACTCTTCTAAACGGGGACTTGTCTGTTGACAAAAATTGCTTCTCCGTCAGTCCCGCAGACAAGACATTGTCCAAGTACATCCAGGCTGTTGACGGACAGCGTCTGGCTGGGCAACATGTGAGTCGTCTCCACGCGGCTTTTACTGGAGTCTCCGCTCAGCCACGCGCTGATGAGGGACTGGTTTCCTCCAGCCGGGGCCATCGCACTGCGAGATGTCATGCTGTTGTTCCTGCCACCTGGAAAACAACAACAAAACAATCAATTAACATTTTAGAAGATAATTCTGAATATAATATCCCTTGAAGGAGTTTATGTTTTGGTTTCTTTCTTAGCTGGATTACTGGAAAACAATTGGTTGAATTTTGATGCAACGTGGGGAGAGGGTGAACCATGGGCCAAGGTTCACGATGTTATTTCAGTCTAAGCATTTCATATTTGTACATATTCACATGATAATAAAGTGTCTTGTGGTTTTATTAAATGTATGCTAAGTATGTTAAATTGTTTTAGTATTGAAGTACATAATACATGCACAACTGGTTATCAGTATTACGTCAGCTGTCTCAGTGTTTTTGTTGTTGCTCTGACAACCAAAAGATTACAGTCACAGTTGTATGACTGATACATTAAATACATATACATGTTGTGATTAAAATGTAGTTTATAAATCGAATGATTGTGCTGCAACTGCAAACTTTTAATGCAGCAGCTTGCAGATAAAATCTTGTTGCGGCTTTAGGAGGCCAGATGATATCCACAGTAACACTTGCCTTGTAAGAAGGAGGGCATGTCTGACTGTGCGGACGTCTCCCAGTGCAGCAGTGAACCGTCCTCTGAGCAGGTGAACAGATGATCTGGGTTTGACGGGTGGAAATGGATTTCCCACACTGTAAAGAAAAGCAAAGAAAAATCAAATCAAGTTTTATTTATATAGCATATTTTTAACCGATTTTTGGTCGAGCCAAAGTGCTGTACATATAATACAAAATAACCTACAGTAAAGACACTTTACAGCAAATACAACAGCACCGTTTGTGCAGAATATCATTATGAGAAAACGACATCAATAATAAAAAAAAACTCATTGCTGAAGAGAATTATAATTTACAAGCAGGAATAATTGTACCTTTAAAACTGGCAATTTCATTCAACTGCCTATTCAAAATTGCTTTCCTTGCTGTGATTTAAAAATAAAGAATGTGTCATACACACAATTACAGTGAAGATATTCCTTTCTTATTCACGTTGAAAACCAGTGTTAAACTAATGAGAAATACAAATGTAGAAATATATGTTCAAGCATTTCTTTACCCCACCTTTGATGTGTTCAAAACAAAAACTGTAATACCTTTCCCTTACCCCCTACACCTCCAACTAAACTCTTACTTTCAGCAGAGTGAGCCTCCATGAGTGAGAAGGGTGCGCTGCCTTGTCTTATATCCCAGACACAGAGCATGCCGTCCTGCCCCCCCGTGGCAACAATGTGCTGCTGGTTGGGATGTCTGTCCACACAGTGCAGAGGGACTCGATCCCCTGACCTGGAAGAAGAAGAAGACGTTATTATAAAAGTCAGATCAGAAGAACAAATGTGGAGAAATGTGATTTTTGTTTGTGGAAATCTTACAAGGAGAGAATCTGGGATGGCGAGTTGCTCTGTTGCCTGAAGTCCCACAGCTTGAGTTGGCCGATGGAGTTCACCGTCAAAATCTCTGTGGTCCTCAGGTAGGTCACAGCATGAATCGTGCTGCTGTCCGCATTCTCTGTCAAAGTACAACAAAATAAACATTAGACACATTATAGTGTCCAACTCTTATGATCTGGAGGTGTTATGATATTCTAAACCCATGGAAAAAAAATGTAAAGACTGTTTTGAATATGTTTTGGGGCTGTGCGCTTTTTGTAATGATACCAGTAGTACTAGTTCTAATACTAATAGTAACAAAAACCTTTACTTTTTTCATTCAATGAAACCAAAAAGCAGCATCAATAGCAACAAGTAATACAGGAGGAAAGCCAACACAACTAAACACACCATTAGACAAAGGTACCAATTAAGAACAGATCAACCCTTTATAAAATATGCATAGGGAGTGATTCACATAAAAGCCTATTCCCAAAAGTGTGTATTTAAAGATCAAGCTGGTTTTGCAGGCTTCACATCCCTCGCTCTACCAAGTTATCGCCCGGGATGCCCCCTAAAATGTGCGTAATTTAAAGTGACACTATCGTTATGTTAACCTCACCTATGACTCTAACGACTCCCTCCTGGTCGGCTCTGAAGACGACGATCCTTCCATCTTCACCGACCGTGACGATCTCAGGGCTGCTGCACACGACCCCAGTACAGGGAGCGTTGTCACATGGGTAACAATGAACTCCTGGCCAGCGCTGAGAAACTGATATCGTCTGCAGTCAACGAAGACATTTTTATATTTACCAAACCAGAAGTATGTAACATATCCAGTTTGTCCAACATTCACCTCCTTGACGTGCACAATATTTGTGTAGCTGTTCCCTGGTATGTTGATGGAATTTAAAGGGGACCTATCATGCGAAATGCACTCGTTCATGTCTCTGTGGAAAGAGACTCTGAAAGTTTCAGGAACAAAGATTCTCTCTCTTTTTGTCCTGATCCATTTATATAAAAACCTGTCTGAAAATGAGCTGATCAGATTTTGGCCACTTTATGTCATAATGATTTTTTGGCTTGTGTAACCATTAGCCAATCAGCAACCAAGGTAACCCCCCTCTTTCACAATATGAAAATGCTCTCATAAATACAAAACTAGGTAAATCTAACCCTTACGGCCCGTTTACACTACAGGCATAAAAAAATCTTGAAGCTGGGCGTGTCTGAGGCTTGGCGATTTCTCGCGCCCAAGGCGGTAGATGAACAGAGACCGATCATACAGCACCGGGTGATTCACTACCGCTCCATTTTCTTTTAATATGAGGAAATTACCTGCGTACTCTCTCCCAGCATACACACGGTTTGATTGGCTAGCGCTTGTACTGTCAGATTTGCATACGCATGATTTGATTGGCTGATGCCAAGCATCGAGCCTCAAAAGTTGAACATTGCTCAACTTTTGATGCTCGCGATGCTTGCAAAGCCACGCTCCGCTCCCCACAATGCAGTTCGGCGCAGATTCAAAATCAACTACGTCACCCCATTCAAGTGAATGGGCGAAGCGTTGAAAGCATTTTTCGATGCCTGTAGTGTAGACGGGCCGTTAGATATCCCTAGCTAAAATCAAGTTATTGTACCATTTATACTTTCATACAATACTTTTAGGGTAAGAATCATAAACAGCTGACTATCATGTACTGACTTAGACATTTGAAAAAGCCAAAACAAAAATGTATAAGAGTCAAAGTAAATGTATTGAAAAGCTTTGGAAAGACAATTAACATGTGCAATACATTTAAGGGATTGTGTGGGTATATATAATACATAAATAATGTTTCTTTCCTTTCTTTTTTGTGTACATATTTAATGAAAACTGTACAAAATAATTAATGTCATGTATGTTAAAAGAGTCAGGAAAATCATTAAAGGTGCGCTAGAATTACAGTACAAGTATACAGCCGGAACAAATCTGCCACTTCCTTACAGAGCCCCTCCTCCAACACACACGAACGCGCACATGACCAATGAGGGCACGAGATAAGTTTGTGCCCCGATGGAAGGCTGACAGGCAGGTAGGCCATCCAGTTACTTTAGCCCGGCCGGCTCAGATGATTGGTCGTGCTTTTTACAGCGCCACGGCTTCCACAGATGACATTTTTAATGGATTTTTTGTCAAAGCACTTCAGATATTCATTGCTATCGGGATGTTAAGAGCATTCCATGGAATATAACAAAAAGTGTTTCTGAAGTGAATTACATACCCCACCTTTAAGTGTGAAAAAACCCCACTTCATTGCACACATATAGTCATCTTCCATGAAACACTTCTGCATCTGAAAAACATTTGTGCAGGTGCGTACCTGACTGTTTTGATGGTGGCGGAAGATGGTTACTGCTCCAGTTGACGATGTTGTGACGATTTTGTCTTGGTCCAAAAACTGCAAAACAAAGCAATAGCCTTATTGAACGAGGGATCAGAAGAGAAAAATTTGTATCTGCATTTCTCGAAAAATGGTTAGAGCAGCATTTCAGACTAACAGATCAACAAGTATTATTTTCTTTAGTATCAACAAGGATTACGTTTCTTACCTGAAGATCCAGAACATCTCCATCATGCTTGTGTTCACATAAAAGCTGTGGGTCTCCTTCAAATCCATCATCCAATGAAGAGCTTCCAGGATTCCCAATTGACCACAAGGAAATCTTGTTATCCTATAAAAGAAACACATTCGTTAGTAATTGATGTACAATTTGAACTTGTTTTAAAGGTTGTAATGTGAAGCACAGAAGAATAGACAATAATCTAACTGACAGTTATCATAATAAGGAAATGTTTTGGTCACTATGCCATGTATCTCCTTCAATTTAGTAAGAATTAGAAAGAAATAGCATGGCTTAAGTGTGTGGTAAGTCTAACATGACATCCCTACAGCTAATACAACATGTGTTTATGCACTAGCTGCATGCCTTAAGGTATATTACACATTTTAAGTCATGTTTTGAGCGTCTGTGTAACACACGAAAAAGCCCAAACCACATAGAATTAATACATATTTCGATGAATGTTTGCAGCATCATAATATGACAGACAACTTTCCAACCTCGTTATCCCAGGAGCCAGTCGCAAAGATATCTGGTTGCTGCAAAGTGGAATGAGATACGGGTTGCCATCTGGTTTTACTGATTTTCTGGGACACGTACTTAGCATTTACACTCTCCATTGAAACAGTTTCACACACTTTAAATAAAAAAAAACCCGATTGCTAGTGTTAGCTTAGCATTCGTGGGGAAAACCAAATCCGGAGCGTACGCGCCTCACTACTTTGTACGTAGCTACGGTGGCCCAGTAAGGTCAAACCAGAAAATCAGACGACTTTTCGCTCATTTACTATTAACACGTTTTAAAACATTTGTGCGAATTTTCTCAATGTTTGGGGCAAATACATGCCATTTACCTGGTTCTCTGTTATATATAATATATTAATAATATTCTGAAAATGAATATATATTTTAAAAACTTCATATAATTACAATCGATCATTATTTTTCTTTTCAAAAATGTTTTTTCAACATCATACATAGAAAAAAAGTTTTATGTATAATCCTGTATACTTAGAAATATATAGTATGATAATTATATAAGCAAATAAAATGGATAAACCATTTCCTGAACAGAACATATTATTATAAAATGATTAAAATAAAATGAACTCCCATTACATAAATTGTGAAAAATGATATTAATCACTAATAATTTTTAACAGACGTATTTACAATAGCTACATACTGTCAATGTTTTAAATAAATAAATAAAAAATCACTATCGAGTGTCGCACTCATACACTGTTGTCGCACTCCACCTACCGGCCACCGTCTATGCGGCAAATGTAATTGTGAGTAAGCTATGCTCCTTCTATTTTATTGTACACTTAACCTTATCCGAGGCTTTAATTTAAAACCATAAATAAAATATGAATAGTGTATTTTAAATGCCACTGTTGTGTTTCAGGGTGTATATCAGGCAGTGATGTACCTGAACGCGTTCAATGAACGATCGTTCATGAACGCGTTCATATTTTGGGCGAACGTGAACTGAACGTACTGTATTTCCGCTAGATGAACGTAATTGAGAACGCGTTCATTCTCAGCGCTGTATAACGGCGTTCAAAAGTGCGTTCATTCTCAGCACTGTATTATAACGGCGTTCAAAAGTGTGCCAGATTTCATATGCCTTTCAGCCGAAAACCCAGTTAAAACACACCGTAAACAGGCTTCAAAATAATGCGGAAAACCACCCAATCTGGCAACAGCAAGCTGCCTGTGACGCGTACGCGCCTGTCACCCCTGGCTGTCGCACTAAAATATAAATATACTAAATATATCAGACTCCTCACAACAAACAATGTGGAACCGCGGAACCGGCGAGCATTGAATGAATGAATGAATTAGTATGGACGAAGCCGAGAGCAGCTGCAGCAGCACTCGCTCAGAGTGAGACTCTACGGCAGGGGTGGGGAACCTCCGGCCGTATACGGCCCGAGAGACAATGTGGTACGGCCCTCGAGGTAATTTATAAACACGTACGCAAAAAATAAAAAAATGAAAGAAATCTAGACCGCAAAAAAATTAAACAAGCGAGTGCCTGTTTTTCCTGGCCAAGGTCAGGGTCCTTGAACACAACACGAGCCTAACGTGTCATCACGTGGTATATGTCTCCACTGACAGGGTCCAGTTCTGACGGAGAGCACCAGAACGCCACTCCAGCACTTCAGAAATTGCAGTACCGATAAGTCCATACACATGCCGCAGTTTCTGCGTGTCTGTGTCTTTAGCTGAAAGCCCAGTGGCGATCTGCTCATCTGTCATACTGATCAGACAGTCAATAACTTTGTTGTTATTAGCATCTGGTTAGCTAGCTATGCTAACGAATATAAGAAGCTTTTTCTCCAACCAGTGAGGTAAAGGCACATCTTTATATGATCATTATAGTTATAAAAAAATAAGAGAATAAAGGTAAACAGGTATAAAATACTATATGACAGTTATTAATAAAGAAGAATACAGTTTGAAAGGGGAGTGATTTGTCAAATATCCATAAATTAAAAGAAAATCTGCTTACAGTTGTGTTTGGGTGTTGAGAGATGTGTCCATAGATCTCCTAATGTTGCTCTCAAAGTGCAACACATCTTCCCAGGGGAGCATGCCCTCCGGACCCCTCTAGAGGAGGTTAGGTCCCCCCCCCCCACTTAAATCATGTTCACATGGATAGGAAACTAAATACATTTGCACACATCTTGTGTCCATAAATTATCTTTCTGTTTTGGTGGTCACGCCACACCCTGCACGTGCATGCATACGCGAGTCATGGTGAGATATCTGGATGAAGAGGTTGCTTTTTCTTTGCACAGACTGAAATGAATGAGCTGTGATTTTAGTTTTTTTAAGCAGAGGTCAATAACTTGTACGGCCCTCTGAGGATATTGTAAAAATTGAAATGGCCCATTAACATCGTACAGGAGACAAATAATAGTTCGCAGCAACGTATTGAAAAAATAACTATGAACTATAAATTAGTTCATTTTTGAAACCATGAACTTTAGTTCAACATTTTGAATTATGAACTATGAACTGAACTAGTTCATTTTAAAATGTGTGAACTGTGAACTGAACTAGTTCATGTAGAAAGTGAACTTTCCCAACACTGATATCAGGAGAGATATCTGTGGATGTCTGGTGACGCGCCCTCTGCTCTGGAGGCGGTCAGCTACATCGGACAAACATTTGGCGCAGGCGCGGCACTGACAGCTGCTCTCTACTTACTCCGCAAAGCGTGTTTAATAATGGCCTGGAAATCTGGAGGAGTCAGCCACGCAGAGCTTGTCAACAACCTCCGCAGTAAGTCCTAATGTTTTGCACGGTGGTTGCACTGACGCTTTTGTAGAATGTTCTCTGAAAAACGGTGTAGTTTTGAGGCGTGTGCACATGAGGAGGAGGAGTGGCTGCTAGCTAGCTGGTTGCTAAGCTATGTTGTTGTTGACCTCGCGTTACCTTTCTCTCCACCCCTTTCCCAAACCATGCTGTAGTGGAGCGGATTCACGCCTTATTCCGTTGCTCGAATTAACGGTAAAACACACGTTAATTACAGTTACAGTTCATTTGGGAAGCTTCAGTTTTGTGTCACGTTAGCTTAGCCTGTTAGCTCAATGTGCGTCATTTGGAACGTTGTAGCCGTTGAAGCTAGCGCTGCTAAGAGCCCTGCCCACATTCATTGATACTATCTACTATAATCTGTGTGTCGCTTTTTTTATTACACGAATGACACTGATAGCTGGTCAAGTGAGCCTAGTTTCTATAGTGCCATTGTGAGTGAGTGATTGAAAGTGGCAGTTGTTGCTCTGCAAAATAACAGAGCATTACTCGGTGTATCACCCTGCTGCTATCTGGTGCTGAATCCACTGTGGTCGATGCCATCAGTGCCACATTCTGCGGTCAGATGACAGTGCAGTGTGTGTTTAAAATACTTGCTCTGATTTGACATGATAACTTGCCTATAGCAAAAATGATCAATATGTTTGCACATCTTTCCCTACACTACACAGCTCTGATTCTAAAAATAGTTGGATTGTAGCCTACGTACTAGAGTTTTCTGTTCTTATATGTTCGACTTTTGCAGTAATTTCTGTGTATTTCGATGTCCTAGTTTATGCACCAAATCAAATTCTTACAAACATGATGTTCAAAGTTATGACTTTAGCGTCAATTTCATTTTCAATATAAAGTGGCTATTTATATTCTATGCAGTGCAACAGATCATTTAACTGAAAATGTGTATGGATTGAAGGCAGCGGTCACTCTTGGTCTATTTGTTTTTAAACCACAGCACAAAATACATTTGTTTCTTCTTTCTTGGAAGTTATGATGCATGTTCCAATTGTGCATGGTGAAATAAATAAGGAAGTGGAAAGAAGCTCCTTGGTATGCAAAGCTGTGTTGTTAATTAAATACTGGAAATCATTCACAAAATACCTTTCTATTTAAATTCAGGAGCATCCCAATAATGTTATGTCTGACAATTATGCAAATGTGTTTTTTAGCACAAGTACTGGACATATAAGGCTACTATATAGGTAGTCCCTCTCACATATTACATTTGCTGTTGAAGTGGTCATTACATTGATTGCCTGCCCCTCCAGATTGAACACTTCACTGGCCCATTCAGACACATGAATGATTTAAATCTAACCCTCAGTTTGCATGAACAGGATTTAAGCAGGTCACACACAGGATGCATGCTAATTGCAGGGGACCCAAGTTCCCATCAGCAGAAACACGTGGGTTTGCTATCCTGGCTCCAAAATGGTGGAATGAGCTCCCCATTGACATCAGGACAGCAGAAAGCTTACACACCTTCCGGCGCAGACTGAAAACTCATCTCTTTCGACTCCACTTCGAGCGATAGAACTATTAACAAAGCACTTATATACTAACAAAGGACTGGCTTATCTAAAGCCAGTTGAGTAGCACTTGCAATGTTTTAGCTCTATGAAGCCTGATGTACTTTATGATTCTGTTTTTTTCAAGTTAGTATTTTGTTGGTCGAATGTACTTATTGTAAGTCGCTTTGGATAAAAGCGTCAGCTAAATGCAATGTAATGTAATTCACAACTGTTTTCATGTTTTGTGTCCTTCGTACTGGTGTTCAGGACTGGTCGGTGCAGGCAGTTATCCTTCACCCAGTTGCATTTGATTTCAAACCTTGTCTGCATCATGAATTCTATATATCAGCACCCTGATGTGCTTAAGAGGAAATATGTCTCTAAAATGTTTATTTAGCAGGTTTATAACCTCGAAAACAACATCTACGTCGGTTTACTTCACTTGGGGTTGCAAAGGACAACTTTCAATTCTTAGAAAGATTCTTATTGGGAAGAAAGCCGCTTGAAATCTGACACTATGGGTTATTTTAATTTCTAAAATCTCTGTGTCCATCTGGCAGCCTGTATGGTTTATTTGTAATGCAACCTTATGCAGCAGAACGCTCTGACGGTGAGCGGGGGGGAATGAGAAGCGCCCGCTGTCCTTGGCTCTTCCTGCTTTGGGACCAGCTGCTAGATAGATAGAGGTAGAGAGGTAGATCGATAGATAGAGAGATGGATAGATAGACAGAGAGGTAGATAGATGGAGAGATAGATAGAGGTAGATAGATAGAGAGAGAGATAGATAGATTAG
The DNA here is from genome assembly GCF_902827115.2 of Pseudochaenichthys georgianus. Taxonomy (NCBI): domain Eukaryota; kingdom Metazoa; phylum Chordata; class Actinopteri; order Perciformes; family Channichthyidae; genus Pseudochaenichthys; species Pseudochaenichthys georgianus. The sequence continues at coordinate 31,039,030 of NC_047526.1, read as the reverse complement.
TACTTTATTGACCTCAATTTGGGAAAAACAAGGCAATGTACATTACTCTGAAGACACAACTTCTTTGGGCAGCCTTTCTAGTTCCTTCTACCACAACTAGAGTTAGGAATGGATTAGGTTGTCTACCATGATATCTGTATATAATACATTTTCTGGAAAATAAATCGAGACGAGTGATTAAAGCCAGATATGTTTTGGGGTAATTCATCCATCATTATCACAGTGACAAAAAACCATGGCGATAAGAAATATTTTCTAATAACACACCTCTGATGGTTCTCAAATTCTCAGGGTAAAGATATTTATAGTGCACAACCCAAAACGATCCACTAGTCAAAGAATTTGGTTGTGCAATGCCTAATATCCAACAATCTGTCTTTGCCTGTATGTTATTTTTCTCTCATGTCTTTCGAGTTGCTGCCAGATTATGTAATATATTCCCGCCCGGTGTTGAAGCTTGTTCATGTTTCCCTAATAGACAATGACACACACTTTTTTTGCATCCACAGAAAATGGCATTATTAAGTCTGACAAGGTCTATGAAGTCATGCTGGCCACAGACCGAGGCCATTTCTCGAGGTGTAATCCGTACATGGACTCGCCGCAGTCAATAGGTACGTCTGCTCACACCCTGGGTTCACTCATGCATCGCAGCACAGTCTGGAACACAGTCTGATGTCGGAGGGATGAACTAACCTGATCTTTCTTTTCACCAAAAGGCTATCAAGCAACCATCAGCGCCCCACACATGGTATGACTTTAAAACACTGACATGTCTGCATCCTGTGACCAGTCTTTTTTAAACCTTGCTCTCATTCAGTCTCTCAGAAGATAGGAAGTCAGAGAAATACTACTTAGAGTTTCCCTTTCTGTGCCAAATCAAACTAGGGCGGGCGATATGGATTTGAGTAAATATAGCAATATTTACCCTGTATCCATATCATGACATCCATAACGATATTGTATGAGTTTTCATAAATCATTACACAATAACATTTTAGAGAAATAATCATTACTAATATGGATTTAATGATTCAGGGGGTTAAGACAAATAATCAAATGACACCACCTTCATGTAATGCAGCCTTTAAAACTGTTAAAAACTAAATTACAATATCCCAAAACTTAGACCAAATCAAATATATGCTTATATCAGCATTTAGAATATCCATATTTTCGCCCAGCCCTAAATCCGACCAATTTTGTGTTTTACAATGTCAGTTAACCAAATATATGTAATTTTATATTTTTGTGTTGATTGTTGGCATGTTGGCTTACTCAAATCACCGGTCTGGTTTTATTTAATTTAAATAAATCATATTTCTAAGGATGCTAACACTCACAGAAGGCTGATATTGGTCAGCTAGATGTACTGTGTAGGATTGACCTCGTCTCGTGTGAGATGAAAGCTGGCTGACGGGTTGTGATGCTGTTTCCTCTCCACGTCCTCTCCCTCCACGCAGCACGCCTACGCCCTGGAGCTCCTTCACGACCAGCTGTACGACGGGGCCAAAGCTCTGGACGTGGGCTCCGGCAGCGGCATCCTGTCCGCCTGCTTCGCACGAATGGTGAGCCACTCATGACGGGTAAACACATACCATTTCTCTTTGGTGGAGTTCTGATTGAGTTTGTCTAAATGTGAGGTTTATTGTTGTTGTTGTTGTTGTGTGAGCTGAGCCCAGTTACTCCCTCTGTTTTACAGGTTGGTCCTAAAGGGAAAGTTATAGGCATCGATCACATCCAGGAGCTGGTAGACGACTCTATAAACAATGTGAATAAAGATGACCCCAGTTTGCTAGCGTCGGGCAGAGTCACGCTAATGGGTAAGAAGTCTTCGATCAAAGGTCATGGGGATTTTGTTTCTGTTTTCTTTTGGAACTTATTTCAATAACACTAATCTGAGCTGACATTGAAAGCTCCTCGGTGCTTTCTATCTTCTCTTCAGTGTCGACACAACAAACCGTAGCTCAGTAAATGGGTCTGTGCGGTGTTCAATAATTAAGTAGTCGGTGCCTACTTTCCGCTGCTCTGCCTGCAGGAGGCTGGTAGTGCTAAGACTAGACTGGAAATAGTCATTCTTTTTTATGTTTAAAAACTATTTATGACTGATTGAGTATCAGTCGAGTGTTTTCCCTGATGTATAAATTGCGAGCTGTTTTAATCATTAACTGCAAAATTACCAAAGATTTTCAGGCTACTTTCTACATTGAGTGTACTTTGAAATTTAACATTTAAATTGGTCGGTAAATTACCAACACATAAGTAAATAAACTATGACTAGGCAGCAAAAGAGTAGAGGGAAAACAGACTTGCAGGGTTTTTTACAGATTGAAAGATTCAGGCTAAAACTTTATTACACTTAAAGGTGGGGTAGGTAAGTTTGAGAAACCGGCTCGAGATGCACTTTTTGTTATATTCCATGGAATGCTCTTAACATCCCGATAGCAATGAATATCTGAAGTGCTTTGACAAAAAATCCATAAAAGTGTCATCTGTGGAAGCCGTGGCGCTGTAAAAAGCACGACCAATCATTTGCCTCGGCCCGGCTAAAGTAACTGGATGGCCTACCTGCCTGTCAGCCTTCCATCTGGGCACAAACTTAACTCGTGCCCTCATTGGTCATGTGCGCGTTTGTGTGTTGGAGGAGGGGCTCTGTGAGGAAGTGGCAGATTTTTTCAAATTGTAGCGCACTCGAGCTGGTTTCTCCTAAATGACCTCCCCCACCTTTAACACAAGACAAACTATTTGATTATCAAAAAGTAACATCGGAAGAGCTGCTTTGTTTTTGAAACATCACTTCTAACTTAAAAAAACGCATTCTCAATAGGAAGCTCGATGCATTAGAATAAAGTTACATGTGATTTTTCTTCTCCATATTACCCTGTTTATGAAAACATGACCAGTAGATTAGACCAGTACTGAAAAGCATAGTCAGAAACAGTCCCAAAGAAGAGTTGCCAGCACAGCAATCAGTAAAGCATACCAATCTCAACATGGCGCTGTGTGTTTCAGTGGGAGACGGGCGGATGGGCCTCCCTGAGGAAGCTCCTTACGATGCCATCCACGTTGGAGCAGCAGCCCCTAACGTCCCCCAGGCCGTGAGTTTCTGTGGATACTGAGAGATGATGATGATGATGGTCACGTTGTCCTTATTTAAACCTTTTGTGTCCTCACAACCTCCACACCTTGTGTCTCTGCCAGCTCCTGGATCAGCTGAAGCCCGGCGGGCGGCTGATCCTGCCCGTGGGCCCGGCGGGGGGGAACCAGATGCTGGAGCAGTACGACAAGTTGGAGGACGGCAGCACCAAAATGAAGCCCCTGATGGGCGTGATTTATGTGCCTTTAACAGACAAAGACAAGCAGTGGTCCAGGTGGAAGTGACTTCCTTCTCTCCCCCCTCCCTCTCTCTGCTTCTCAGTGCTAAAGGTGAACCGGTGTGGCGTGGAGCAGGCAACGGATCACAAGAGGCTGCGCTTTGCTGCTTGTTGACATTATTTTTGCTTCTTCCATGCCATACCAGCTAGCTGCACGTTTACCTTATCATTTTTCAACTCTAGTTCTAAATTAGTTAACCACCACCTGCCTGGCTGATGGCGTTTCCGCCAGGGGGCGCCTTGCCGCCATTTGACGCTCTTACGCCCTGAACTCGAGCCGAGGGCGTCCAAAAAAAACAATAATTTGAGAGAAGATCGAGAGTTTTTATCGCTTGAAATGACGAAAAGGAAAAGGACATCGCTCTGTTGGAGGGGCTAAGGAGTCTGGTGGGATTCTTTTCGCCGCCAGCAAAGCGTGCTCCTGTGACGGAAAAAAACAAAACACCGCCGCATCTTCCAAGGACCATGCGAGGAGGGGGGGGGGTCCCTGTCGGCAGGGAGACGTTAAGAGACAGGATAAGGGACGGCGCAATTCAAAATTGTTTGTGTGCATACTTTAAGAGATAGTATCTATAAGGACGGCTCAATTAAAAATTCAAGTCACGTGACGTCACCCCCGCGCGCTCTCGGGGTGGACGCCCGCTCAGCCCTGGTCTGGCGGAAACACCGTTTGAAACCCAAACATAAAACTAATTAAATGTGTGAAGGCATAAGCTTTGTTTTCAAGAGCATGGCTTCTTCGTCCAATTGGATGCTCATAAAAACATATCCAAACCGCTTTTATTTTATTTATTTGATCTTCTACTCTGAGATGCAGAACAAACCCTTTAACTGTTCACATGTTACTGTCGTGTTCAAGTTGTGCATGTGATTGACTCAGCATGGATGGAGGGTGGCTGTGTTTCTTGCATGTTGCTCTTCTTTCCTAACATTGGATTTCTGTTTCTTAGGGATGAACTTTGAAGAGGAAGACGGTCCATAATCCACCTTTAAGTTTGAACGTGGATGGAGTGCAGCAGCCCATGGCAGTGAAAGCATAGGGAAACATGCTCTTTGTTTAACGACGGACGAGTCTGACGTGGAGCCCACGGAGGGCTGGGGGAAAGAAGGACTGCTTGAAGCTCGGCACAGAAATATAGCAGAGGGCTTTTAGTTTTTTCAGCCCTGCATCTTTTTTGGTTGTATGTTGGATTTCGGTTATTATTATTTTTGGGTTTCAACGTTTGATTTGCAAGCAGCTATTTTTACAGTATAACATTGCAGCTGAATGTAAGAGGGACGCCGGATATCAACGAAGAAACGTTAAGATAATCCACCTAGCAACAGCGTGTGTGTGCGTGGATCATTAAACTGTAGACCTCTCTGCTAACATACGAGCTTGACTCCTAACAGCATTATAGGAACACACAACGGCCGAAGAAACAACACTTCCTGTGTCATATGCAGCACTCATTCTATAGCATAAGAAAAGCCTCGGGTTGTACTGAACATACTCCAAAGAGAGCCGTGCACACATAACACCGTGCACGTGTTGCTTTGTGCCGCTGGTTTCACATTTAGCTATTTAGCGCAGGCTCTCCTGGTGGCTGATGCTACATGGGATCGTCACGGCTTTGCCAACATGACACTCCAACAATATAAAGCAACTGAATGTCTGCGTTCTTGAAATCAAAAAGCACACTTTATTTTGGGTTGATTTTTGGCTTTCACAGTTTCTGGAATGGCACATGAAAATAAAGAGATGCTTATGTTTTTGTCTGCCTATGTGTGTGCAGGCTGCAAGCTCGGGGTTAACACATATATCATGAATAATAATAAAAAACAGCTAATGACCTCACTGGCTTGAATTGTATTTTACTAATGTGCTAAGGTATGGCGAAATATTTCAATTCATTTGTGTTAACTACTTTGTCAACAGATATAATACACTTTAATATCTCACATGATAAGACAGCACTTTGAGGGAATACACAAGCGCACATATATACTCCACAGTGTGGGGGAAGGTTCTGAAGCAATAGAGTCAGGACTCAGAGACACGAGGAGAGCTGGAGCTTTGATGGCAAACACTGACGGTTTATTTGGAGCTTGGGCCGGAGAATTCACACGACACGTCACGGGCCACGATCTGACCACAGGGTAGAGATGCCACAATCAAGTCTGAAGAGCCCTCCTGTAGCTCCAGGTTTTAAGGAGTTCAGATTGTAATGATCAACATTCTTCAATAGATAGACTAAACAGCTGAGGACACTGAATCACAGTTGTTGTCCCTTATGTCTCGGGGTCATCTCCACCCCGAGAAGGATGTGTTCCAGGTGTCCCACAACAATAACTATCTCTGACCGAGAGCTGCCCGGTCACAAACTGGTAACAACGACTAAATGCCAGGGCCGCCCCTCCTTACGGGAGATAGCGGCTGCTCAGGGTTGGTCAGCTGCGTCAGAGGGCGAAGGAGGACATGCAGGGACAATTATTCCCCAACACACAAGTTTGTTTTTTAAAGAACAATATACAACAAAACTTGCAAAGGAATGGATTTTGACCAACTTGCTATGGCTTAAGGAAAACGTTGTGGCTGATTGTTAAGCAGTCAAAAAAGCGCACTATATCAGGCACTCCAATGTGTTACATGTGTGGCTTCTGGCAAGTGGAATAACGGTAACATCCTCACCACAAACATGCCACATTGGTGCCATCCAGTGGCAGAAATACGGCATGCATGTGTGTAGCAGTAGATGGGATGCTTTGTTGATATGTTTGATATTCAGCTGATCTTTGGAGGAATAAAATACATTTTCAAAAAGGGGACCAAGGGTGTTTCTCAATGTCAAGGAAGGATACTCCAGAGCCACTATTTAAAGGATGCTAGGTCATCGAGTCCCGCCGAAGGACTGTTCCAATGGCCAAGCTCCTTGGAATTCTACTGTGATGTGTATCCTCCGCGGTCTTAAAATCCCCACAATGCTTTGCGCACGGACCAATTTCCCAAAATCTGTTGCGGAAAATGTAGGGCGGGGCCTCATATGAGCACACCTGGACACTTGCTCGCCTGTTCCATTCTTCGTTTTCCGAATGCCAGGAAGGATTCTAGCCTAACTTCTGAAGCAAGTGACTCGGAAGACATGTCCTACTAAGGAAGCGTCCTTGACATTGAGAAACACCCCAAGACTCTTGTACTGCATGTATCCCAGAAGTAATTGGGGGTAATGCAGACAGCTGTATATCAGTATCTAAATACGAGCTCTTCCATCGCAGATATTTCTTAAGACGTAAGTATGAATGACAAGCATCTGAATATGTGGCTTTGAAGGGAGCATCTATCAGTTTACCAAGTCAGAAGGGTTCAGTCTGTGCGGGGAGGTTCAGAAACAGAAGAGAGTTGGGAGAGCAAAATCAAAAAGTCCAGGCTCAGACAACAACACCCGCTGTTTCTCAGATCTCACGTGTTTGCTGATTGGCTACAGGTACATGCCGTTGATGAGGTAATCCGACTCCTCTGTGGTGAGGGGGCGGGTTTTCTTAATCTTGTGTCGAACGAGTCTGAGTCGACAGCCGATCATGAGCAGCAGCAGAGAGGTGATGATGAGGCCGAGAGCCAGAGGCAGGATCGCACCTTCAGGAGAAAGCGTATAGGGAATCAGGAAGAGAACTACACATAAAACACGAAGTTCACTGGGTTAAACTTTACCTGACTCAGGTGGTGGGTGCCCTCCTCGTACTGGAAACTGTTTGGAGATGGGGAAGCTGCTCTCTGGTTGGCTCTGAGAGACTTTAGGGGCAGCTTAAAAAAAAAAATAACACAAATAGAATTTAGACTTCAGTCGAGGACGCTTCCTTGGTAGAACATGTCTTCCGAGTCACTTCCTTCAGACACAAATAGAACTTTATAGCTAACATACACTGATTTTTCAATAAAGTTTCATTGAATGCACTTTACCTATCTCAGTCGGTTTGGTGATTGGTGGAGCTGCAGTTGCCGGTTTGAAAGCTGGGCCTAAAAGATGTTAACATGTTGTTTTTACGTCATTTTAAAATTAGATTTAGAAAACATAAACACCCACAAGAAGCACATTCTCACCTTTTTGTATACATTCGCTGACGCAGTCAGATTCCTCGAGGAAATTGTTATGGTTGCCCTGGCAACCGCCGTACAGGAAGTGTTTGCATTCTCCCCCATTGTGGTCGTAGTACCAGCGTGGAAAGGTGCCTTTACAGGGTCCGACAACTGGAGCTGCAGAACATGGATCTACAACAACAGAGTTATAGTTAGATGGAAAACTAATGTTCATTTTGGTCATTTAATAATAATAATAATAATAATAATAGCAATAAATTATATTTATAGGTGGAAACATTTGATTTGAACAACTTGGCGGATGTGGGGCTCGAAGGAGAGGTGAGTGTCAGGTTGGGGTCTTTGCTGAGGGTGGGGGGGGGTTAGTTATTCAGCCTGTTAGACCTGTGATGCTGGACTTCTCTCTCTTTCTCCTAAACAATGAGGTATCGTCTTAGTTTGCCAAGCATGTACACACAAGACTGAGCATTCATGCCACAAAGAAAGAAAGACTCCTGAGAATGTAATACATGCGGTAAAATACCGATGGGGGAGAGTCTCAGCCTGACTGAGGGATCAGATGGCGGAGGGGACAGAGGGGCTTTGTTCCAGCACTCAGAGGAGCCGGCAAAGAGCTGCTTTCCCGCAGAACGCTGAGTGCCTCTGTGATTTGGCCAGCATTTGAAGCCCAGTGCTCTGACTCAATGGCTGCCGACAGAGACTCCATCTGCTACTTTGTCCACTAAGTCAAAACCTCTGCCTCTTTACGAAGGGATACGGCACTGGTGATGCTAATGGTTTCACATCCAATCATATAATGGGAACAACATCACAGATATCGAAGTTATTGCAAAAAGGACTTTATCAAAGATTATCATTTTTGCTGAGAAGCATCCCGGCCTGCAAAGACGTTTCCTAAGAAATGAGCAAACCGAAAAAAGGACATTTGCACGTAGGTAAATGTCCTTTATATGAGTTCTGTTGCTGCTACTAATTCATCCAATAACGGCAAGACTGTGCCAAAAAAAAGGCTTTGAATAATAGACGTTTTCAGCTGAAGGAATAAGAAGCGCTGAAGGAATAAGTAGCGCTGCAGGCGACGTTACCGTTTCCTGCTTTGCATACAGAATAAAAGCGAAATGGAAGTCTTTTTCTTTTCCTCCTGCCTTTATTTGTATGTTTGGCAAGTCTCGTCTCCTTGTCTCTTTTTTTCTTTGTCTCCTGGTGTCCTTGTTACTTTGTCAAGTTGTCTTCTTCTCTCCCTTGTCTTTCGGTATCTCAGTCTTCTTGTCTCTTTGTCTCCTTGTTTCCTTTTGACTTTGTACATTTTATTCTTGTCTCTTTGTATCTTGGTGTCTTTTGTCTCCTTCTATCCTTGTAGTCTTCTTGTCTTTTTGTCCCAATGTCTAATTCAGCTCCTCTTCTCTTTGTCTCCTTGTCTCTTTGTCTATTTGTCTTCTCGTTGTCTCCTGGTGTCCTTGTTTTTTTGTCTTTTTTCTCTGGTCTCTTTGTCTTATTATTCTTTTCTTCTTAGTAGCCTTGTGTCCTTGTTTCTTTGTCAAGTTGTCTTCTTTTCTCCCTTCTCTTCCTGTATCTTAGTCTTCTTGTCTCCTTGCCTCCTTGTTTCCTTTTGACTTTGTTCATTTAATTCTTGTATCTTTGTGTCCTAGTCTTCTTGTCTCCTTGCCTCCTTGTTTCCTTTTGACTTTGTTCATTTAATTCTTGTATCTTTGTGTCTTAGTCTTCTTGTCTCCTTGTTTCCTTTTGACTTTGTTCATTTAATTCTTGTATCTTTGTGTCCTAGTCTTCTTGTCTTCTTGTCTCCTTGCCTCCTTGTCTCATTGTTTCCTTTTGACTTTGTTCATTTAATTCTTGTATCTTTGTGTCCTAGTCTTCTTGTCTCCTTGCCTCCTTGTTTCCTTTTGACTTTGTTCATTTAATTCTTGTATCTTTGTGTGCTAGTCTTCTTATCTTCTTGTCTCCTTGCCTCCTTGTTTCCTTTTGACTTTGTTCATTTAATTCTTGTATCTTTGTGTCCTAGTCTTCTTGTCTCCTTGCCTCCTTGTTTCCTTTTGACTTTGTTCATTTAATTCTTGTATCTTTGTGTCTTAGTCTTCTTGTCTCCTTGTTTCCTTTTGACTTTGTTCATTTAATTATTGTATCTTTGTGTCCTAGTCTTCTTGTCTTCTTGTCTCCTTGCCTCCTTGTCTCATTGTTTCCTTTTGACTTTGTTCATTTAATTCTTGTATCTTTGTGTCCTAGTCTTCTTGTCTCCTTGCCTCCGTGTCTCCTTGTTTCCTTTTGACTTTGTTCATTTAATTCTTGTATCTTTGTGTCCTAGTCTTCTTGTCTTCTTATCTCCTTGTTTCCTTTTGACTTTGTTCATTTAATTCTTGTATCTTTGTGTCTTAGTCTTTTTGTCTCCTTGCCTCCTTGTTTTCTTTTGACTTTGTTCATTTAATTCTTGTATCTTTGTGTCCTAGTCTTCTAGTCTTGTTGTCTCCTTGCCTCCTTGTTTCCTTTTGACTTTGTTCATTTAATTCTTGTATATTTGTGTCCTAGTCTTCTTGTCTTTTTGTCCCAATGTCTAATTAAGCTCCTCGCCTCTCTGTCTCCCTGTGTTTCTGTTTACTTGTATTTGTGTCTGTTTGGCGAGTCACGTTACTTCAATATTCTGATATTGGGAATGGGTTACCTGCAACCTTTGAAAACAGGTCATTTATAATTGAATCACAAGTAACCTTCCCAACCCTTTATGTTGGTGTGGAAGAGAATCATCAACCGTCAAAACAAACGTACCTTGGCCGACCGGAGCCTCCTGCTGACCGGGACTTTGTGGGGGACCGGCGTAGCTCCTGTCCATAGGAGGCGGGACGTTCTCGATGGTCTTTCCGAGCCCTAACTGCAGCATGGAGCCGTCCCCCGTCTCCTCCGTCTGCGCTGCAGGACGGTTTGACTCATCAGCAGGGTGGGTCACCGACTTCCTGTTGCTTTCAACTAAAGAAATCCCACAATAACCAATTCATCCTGGGGAGGTCTGGCCAATTGCTTTCAAACATCATCAATATCATTTCTAAACAAAAAGAGTTTCTAACATTTTGGGCAGAAGTCTTCGTCCGAGCGGTCGGTACAGTGCTGCTTCCCGTCACAGGCGTAGGTGATGTCAATACAGCAGCCGTCATCACACTTAAACTGGTACTTTGAACAGGAACCCGTGCACACTGTCGGCACAGAAAGTTACAGAGACACACATTGAAATACTCTGAAAACAAAACCCAGTGATGCATGTCTTCAACACTTTGAAATGGGCTCACTTCAAAAACAAACAAAGATAAATGTTCTGGTGAACTCATCACCTTCTGCTTGGTGTTTCGGTGCCAGCACAGTGACGGAGACGTTGTCAGAGCTCTTCTGTCCCGCTGTGTCTGTGACGGTCATCTGGAAGGAGTATACGCCCTCCTGCAGACCGCTGATCTTCAACAGCCCAGGATGAGTCGCCTTTGACACATAACAAAGGGTTCACATTTGAATGAATCTCAGACTTTCAGAAGACACTCTTAACCCTTAGATGCACGAGTGACTGGACCCTACACTCGTGCATAAGTGGGTCAAAAAGGACCCGTATTAGAATAATGTGTTTTTATGTCAGTTTGGTAAAGAAAAATCACTTGTATAATATTTAGTATTATATTTTGGTTCACACTAGAAATATTTAATATTTAATTTTTCACTATTTATAATTTTTGATTTTTTTTTTTATATTTTGAAAAAAACCGTTTTGAACATATCGATGCAAAGATCTCCGCTATTCTGAGACCCTCACATTATTCCAGTCCCTTTTCAAAACTCATCTCTTCTCCTCTTGTCTACTCATAGCCCACCCCCATCAATCCATGCCGGTTGATCAAGTTTGATAGTCCTATACCCCCCACCCTAACCTTCCCTTATTGTCAAGCCATTTTGAGTCCTTGAAAAGCCCTATAAAAATATAATTTATTATTATTATTATTATTATACTGACAGGTATCAGATCTTGCTGTGTACAATAATCTTCCTGAGAGGTGTCACTTGTGATGTCGTCTGTGTGGTCTACAGTGAATGTATTCCTGACAGCAACAGGTGAGAAGAATCAAAGGTTCCCAGAGGATCCCATAGGAAATGCATGCGGGTCATTTTTGACCCACTTTTGGAAGCTTGGGGTAGCAATACAAAAACTACAATTTCTTAAAATGTATAACATTTAAATTTAAAATTTGAATGGCATGATATCCAAAACATGTTTTTTGAGGAATAGCTGGAATATGAAATGATAAAAAAATGTAATTACAAAGATACTTCAAGAAAACCACCTCACCGGGTCAAAAAGGACCCACTTATGCATCTAAGGGTTAAGTTGGTCTCCTCAAGGCGGCTCTCGGGCAGTAAACAAAGGGCTTGTTCCAACATTGCGGCTGTGCTTCGAGCTGATTTGCACGTAATAAACTCTATCTCTGTGTGTACAGTGCAGTATTACGGAGCTCTGGCCACCAGCCTCTGTGTTGACTTAACTGCTAAACAGCCATTTGACATTGGTGTCTGTGAGGGACTTTTGTGACTATTCAAAGTGCATATTGAAATGTGGAAAACATCTGCTCCCTGAAAGAAGAGAGAGCAGTAGAGTTTTATTCCAGTATAATTTGTTATTTCAGTCTGTCTTTCCTCTTGTGTTTGTTTTCAGGTTTTCAAGGTTCAAAATGCAAGGCTTTTATTAGTTATACGTGCATAGCTACAGTGTAGTTATGACGATGACAATCTTAGGTCAAAGGCTCACATAGAGCATCCAAATTACACTGTAAAGAATGATTTTACAACAAGATTGGCTTTTATTGATACAGACCTTCATATTGATGGCAGTGTCTCCCTTAACGAGAGTCCACTCGTAGTAGCTGATCTTGTGGTCGTCCACGCTGTCCCGCCCATCCAGGACGGCCCAGTCTGTGGGCAGCTGGATCACCACATCCTGTCCAGCATCACTGCGGGGGGGCTCATCTGCTGAAGCACACAGGATGACCATGATAATATAACGGACATGTACTGTCTATATGCCTACTCTTTCTCAATTTACACTTAATATTTGATGCTCTTATCACAGAATTGCAGTAAGAAGAACGAAAGTAAAGAATTATGCTTACTAGTTTTGGGATGTGCAATATACAAAGAGATTCATTATGTTGACTTGATAATCTTGCTTAAAATTAACTAATTGGTTGATAAACTATTTCAGGACTTTACTTATTATTTCACCACCTATATGATTTCAATTGACTAGAATCTGCATTTTTCTTGCTCTGATGGAAATAAGTAAATATAGCCATTGTCACAAATACACCTGCAACTTGTCTCATTGCCCTAATCTCATTTGCATAACCTTAAAGGCAAATCATTAACACACCCTGCCTGTTTTATCACGAGTAGCAGATGCTAGAGGTCAACCCTCATGTAGTGAGATATATTTTAAAAAGCTGACATAAAATTGTAAGTAAAGTCTATCAAATTTGATGATGCTACTTAGGGGAGATTAAACCGAGACTGTAGTCCGGGTTTTTAAAGCCCAATAAAGTTTTATGTACCAACCTTTGCCCAACCAGATGGACAAAGAAGCAGCCGTATTTATTTGGGTCCACATTCTTCACCCTCTATATTTCAGTAATATATAAAAACATATGTGTACATTCCTGTATTATACTTTCCAATATTAAACTTATTATACTAATCACTATATTATATCAGCAGTGTTCTCGCGAGCAAGGCTTACACACATATATACCTTGTTATTATTATTATTATTATTATTATTATTATTATTATCATAATTTAAACTTTAATCAACTAACTACTGGGTGAAATGTAACAAACAAGCATATGCATACTGATTAGTTGACCATACCTAACGCCCACTTAACTTAATTACACATTACTTAATTAAGCTTTAATGTAAAATAAAGTAACCATATAGGTTGACAGGCTGTCCATGCCTCACTCCTATGCATCAATACATTTGATATTAGGATTATTGTCATCTCCCACCTTGTGTATTCTCCTCTTCTGGATGTCCCTCCCCGGGCCTCCTCGCTGGGCTGCCGGGGGAAACAGGGAGTTGTTCCTGCGTGTTGTTGTTGGGATTCCGGCTGTATGTGGTGAAGCCCTGCTGAGGAGCGAAGGAGCAGACATTTTTATTCCTGTAGGTGCAGTTGAACAGGTAGCAGCTGAGACTGTCCCCGGGCTGCCTCAGGTCCTGCTGAACCACCGCCACGGTGCAGTGCGGCTGGGAGCAGCAGGCGTGCAGACAGTCCCTCCAGGAGAACACCCTGTCCGGGGCCAGCAGGAAGGTGGCCCCCTGCTCGATGGAGGCCTTGGCTCGGATGATGCGCTCCCCTACGGCGTTGAAGTCGCCCACACAGGAGTCAACCACATCGCCTGCTGGCTTGTACGTCTGGTCCTGCTGCAGCTGCTTGCGGAACTCCTCCAGGAGATCCTCCACGCCGGATATTTTGGATTTTAGATCCGATATTGGCAAAGACCGAGCGTCAGTTGGTCGGGCTGCGGTCAACAACACAACGAAACAAGCTAGCAGCAGCAGCAGGCGGGGATGCTGAAGAAGAGCCATGTTGGTCACGCAGTTAAACACCCTCTTCTGCATCCACCTGCTCTCCGACACATCCACACAGAAAAATAACCTTCCTACATTAAATAATTATCCGTAAATTGACGATATTTGTACATAATATTTGTACATAATATTCGTCTTTAAATCCTGATCAAACGCGCTAACGGTTGTTCTCTGATGACGATGCAAGAAATCTGTCGTTGTCATGGTGAAGGGGAGACGATGTTACCGGGGAACTCGTTACGTTACGTTAACGGTAGGAATGGGGCGTGTACTTTGAGGAGCCATTGTCGAATAATCAGGACATTTTTCGATCGCTTCTTTTGTTGTTTACATTTATCTTTTGGTATATTTGGCTCTATAGGAACACTTTGATGCACATTCAGTACCAGTGTGTGAGGTTGTGGTTGCGATGGCGATATCCGGACGCGTACAGCGAGGACTACAACATGACAATGAGGTGACTGGGGATGTCTGTTCAAAACATTGCAAACGTGAATAAATCATTTCAAATATGTATTTGTCTCCGACTTTCATTTGTACATCGTTGTTAATGTGATGTTTAGTAGCTTTGATAGCTGTCCATACCTCCAGACAGCCTAAAAGTAAGACACAAGTTGTTTACTCACAGCCCGTATCCTCTCCGATTAACTTGTGACAGGACTTCTTTAGCTATTCTCCAGCGAGCAAGGTTTTTATTAAATACATCCATCCCTCTCATCACAACAAGACTCTACACTGTGCAGAAAAAAACCAACATAAATGAAAATAACCTTGCTGGATAGCTTAGAATGAAACAAACAAACTATCTTCCATGGCTGATACTGATGTCACAGTAACGGCTAAACCACAGACAAGTCCAGCGGGGGGGCACAAGTTGAATCCATATAATGAAATTGTTATTTTATGTATTGTGTATTTATTTCTATCCTACATTGTCTAGGCCAGGGGTGTCAAACTCAAGGCCCAGGGGCCACATTCGGCCCGCGACTTCATTTTATGTGGCCCCACAAGAGCTTGCAAAGAATATAATATGTTTATTATACGGTTACATGCTACAGAAGCATGTTGCCCATAAACTACATGTCCCACAATGCATATCAAATATGACTTTTTTTCTCAGAATTTGCCTTTTTTCTTCAAAATATACATTTTTTCATAGAATTCCCTTTTCTCAGAATTAGATTTTCATTTCAAAATGTCACTTCTATTTCTTTTTTCTCCAGAATTTGGCTTTTCTTTTTAAATCATTTTGGGACATACGCACTGAAGAGACTTGCAATTATTTGCCCTAGACTTCTGCTTTCAGACGTAGTTAATTATGAAGTTATTACCCTATCCGGTGTGTGTGTGTGTGTGGTGTGTGTGTGTGGTGTGTGTGTGTGTGTGTGTGATGTGTGTGTGTGTGTGTGTGTGTGTGTGTGTGTGTGTGTGTGTGTGTGTGTGTGGTGTGTGTGTGTGTGTGTGTGTGTGTGTGTGTGTGTGTGTGGGAGGGAGGGAGGGAGGGAGGGAGGGAGGGAGGGAGGGAGAGAATAGCTGTTGGGCTAACCAAGAGGGGATGGATTCAGGAGTTGTTAAACAACTGATGGATTTTATGATCCACGATATTTATGCTGATGGCTTGAAAAAAAGAAAATTGTTGGCAATTATCCTTTATTATCTTGTATGAATATATCTGGTATATTGCTCATTTTCCATAAAAGAAAAACATTTATTTGAGTTTGATGAGGCTCATAAAAACAAAACTGTGTAGACAGTAAAAAAAAGTAGTTTGTGTCCCATTTGATAAAAAAATGCAAACAAATACTTTTTCCATAGATTTTTTTCTTGGTCTGCCAATTAAAGGGTTAAGCCTATGTTTAAGCAATTATGTCTGCCTTCCCCGTCTTGCACCATTAGGACCCACTGATATAAAATGCTTAACTGCCTAAGTTGCAACTATGCACTTTTTGGTGGGCTAAGCGCCAGCTTCACATATTTTTGGCTACATTTAAAGTGCCAAATGTAAGTTTAGATATTATGCAATGCAACGTTTTTCTTGGCCTACATTAGTGTTATAGAAGGAAAGACAACAGTGATAGTTATGTTTCAGAATAACATTTATTGGAAATAGTTGGAAAATATCACTTTTCCCCAGTTTGAGCTTCACTATCAGGATCCATGTATTTCTGATCCTCTCCAGAATGGAAGTAGTCATCACATACAGAGCATCAACTAGTTCCTGAGCAGTGTCCTTCACATGCTGATATCCAAGAGAGGGAGTTACACAGTCACAAGATGGAGGGATAGAAAGCAGTATTCAATGTTTACTTCAGATTAGCTCCACGTCAGAAATGAGCATGCTTGTCATATGTCTCTCTCCATAGAGGCTGAATCATCATGTTCATCACATAGCTATCATCTGCCTCAAACAGTCCTGATGCTCTTCGAGGTAATACTACTTCCTGTCATGTTCACAGCTACAGTTGGGATACCTTTGTCATCATGTTAATCACATAGCTATCATATGCCTAAAGGGAGGCATGTGGCGCAGTGGGTTAGTGCGTTGGTGTTCGGATCAGGGACACTTCACCCCAAATTGCTCCTGTGGGGATTGTCCACAGTAATGAGTATGTAAGTTGCTTTGGATAAAAGTGTCTAACAAGTAACATGTCATGTAAAGTAAAACAGTTCTGATGCTCTTCTATTTATTTAATGGTTTATGTAGCAGGGGCAATGCACAGTAAGGAACACTTAAAACATTAAGCGTAACAGTGCCAGATTTAGCTTTCAGCTAATTTCCATCCGCAGTCCCTCATATAAAACAATTAAGAACATTACATTTTACAAACATAGCAAAAACAAAATACATGATATGCAAAAAGTGCAAGAGAGCAAGAGCAGCATTTATATGTATGACATGGCAATACAATGTAGCAGCAACGACATATAAAGTGCAATAAAAGATAAAAGTGCTACATAAAGTGCAAAAGGAGATACCCCTGTGTTAAAGTGCATTTAGCGGTGATTGCACGTCTGTTTGTTTCTTAAACATTCTTTGAGTTGACCTTTGAAGCTATTGAGAGTGGAACAATCCCGTATCTCAGTTGGGAGGCTATTCCACAACGAGCTGCCTTTAACGGAGAGGACATTTTCTCCAAAATGCACTCAATCTTAAAAGAAACCGAAAAAACACATGTTAGAATATTGACAAACCTTTTTTTTAAGGTTAACATCACTCATCCAGCAGTAATAAAGTTGTTTACATTGAATTAAACAAGCAATGTATAGGTTGGGATCTTAGCTGTTATCCTTTCTGTTTAGAGTCTGTGCTCAGAAGTTTCTTCAACTGCTCCAGTGTTCTCCCATAGTGCAAAGACATGCAAGTTTGGTGACTTAAAGTAAACATTTTCAATACCTGTTATAGTGAGTGTTCATCCAGTGATGTAGAAGTAACCAATCCAGGGTGTATCCCAGTCTTCCAGCCAAATGTTGGTCAGGAAATTAATACAACTTCTTACCCATTGGTCACCCTTAGGCCCTGAGTTAAGTTCCCCACAGGCCCGACACAGCTGGGATAGGTCATCTGTAAAAAAGAAGAAAAAAAAAGATATCAAATACAGGCATTAAGGTAGTGAAATGCCAAACAAGACACAATATTTCTGTTTCCCTGATCTAGTCCTTTATACCTGAGTTTTTCACGAGAGCCATTGCCATCTGGAACCTCATTGAGGCCACTCCTTCCAGGTCCACTGGGTGCTGGACCTTTTTCTTTAGCAGTATTTGCTCTGCAAGCTTAAAAGGTCTGTGATAAGTATCTTCATATTTTTTTGAAATTACAGATGGTTATATATATACATATATATATATAAAATAACAATTTCATTATATGGATTCAACTTGTGCCCCCCCCCCCCCCCCCCCCCCCCCCCCACGCTGGACTTGTCTGTGGTTTAGCCGTTACTGTGACATCAGTATCAGCCATGGAAGATAGTTTGTTTGTTTCATTCTAAGCTAACCAGCAAGGTTATTTTCATTTATGTTGTTTTTTTTCTGCACAGTGTAGAGTCTTGTTGTGATGAGAGGGATGGAGGTATTTAATAAAAACCTTGCTCGCTGGAGAATAGCTAAAGAAGTCCTGTCACAAGTTAATCGGAGAGGATCACAGCTGGCCACGGATCTCGATGCTGCATTCGGGCTGTGAGTAAACAACTTGTGTCTTACTTTTAGGCTGTCTGGAGGTATGGACAGCTATCAAAGCTACTAAACATCACATTCACAACGATGTACAAATGAAAGTCGGAGACAAATACATATTTGAAATGATTTATTCACGTTTGCAATGTTTTGAACAGACATCCATTCCCCAGTCACCTCATTGTCATGTTGTAGTCCTCGCTGTACGCGTCCGGATATCGGCATCGCAACCACAACCTCACACACTGGTACTGAATGTGCATCAAAGTGTTCCTATGGAGCCAAATATACCAACAGATAAATGTAAACAACAAAAGAATCGATCGAAATGTGGATTTCCTGGTTATTCGACAATGGCTCCTCAAAGTACACGTCCCATTCCTACCGTTAACGTAACGAGTTCCCCGGTGTAACTAGTTAATCGGTAACAACGGCCGCGAGACCAGATGAAACCACTGACGTCACCGTGATGGACACCTGCAGCTCTGTTTACCTGCCTCTCTCTCTCCCTCTATTGTTCACACTTATATCAGTCCTACAATGTTTATATATTTTATAGTGAAAAATTAGTAGTAAATTAGAGAAAATCTAAATGAAAGAAAATAAATAAGGGAAAGTTTGAGAAAATCAATCAATCAATCAATCAATCAATGTTTATTTATACAGCCCAATATCACAAATGTTACATTTGTCTCAGTGGGCTTCACAGTGTGTACAGAATATCAGTATGACAATACGACACCCTCTGTCCTTAGACCCTCACATCGTACAAGGAAACACTTCCAGAGAAACCCCGCAGTTTAAAGGGAGCATGGGAGAAACCTCAGGGAGAGCAACAGAGGAGGGATCCCTCTCCCAGGACGGACAGACGTGCAATAGATGCCGTGTGTAAATTGAAGAGATAATACATTTATAACATAGTCCAAATGTTTGGAAATGCATGTGTGTATAATAAGAAGATGAATCCACGAGGATGTCAGCTATCTTGTGGGAGCCATCAGGGAAGTATATGATGAGAGTCAGGCAGGACCGCAGAGACCGGTTCAGCTACGACTCGAAGTCCAGGACTCAGGATGCAGGACTCAGGATCCCAGCAACAGGCACAGCCACGACTCAGGATCTAGGGCTCGCGATCCAGGACTCAGGACCACAGCAACAGGATCAGCCACGGCTCAGGATCCCGGCGTAGATAGACACCAAAAATACATTTGGGGAAACTGGGTTAATGGGAACATGAGAGTACACAGGTATAGACAGAGAGAAGGAAGAACTAAGATGTCCCCCAACAGTCTAAGCATATAGCAGCAAAACTAGGGGCTGAAGGGGCTGAATCTAATCAGCCCTAACTATAAGCTTTATCAAAAAGGAAGGTCTTAAGTGCACTCTTAAAAACGGATAGGGTGTCTGCCGCCCGAACACAAACTGGAAGCTGATTCCACAAATGTGGAGCTTGATAAGAAAAGGCTCTGGCTCCCATTGTACTTTTAGAGACTCTAGGAACAACCAACAACCCTGCATTCTTGGAACGCAATGCCCTAGTAGGACAGTAGGGTATAATGAGTTCTTTAAGGTAAGATGGCGCCTGCCCATTAAGGGCTTTGTAGGCGAGAAGAAGAATTTTAAATTCTATCCTGTGTTCTATAGGGAGCCAGTGTAAGGCAGCCAGAACAGGAGTAATGTGGTCCCTTTTCCTAACTCTGGTTAGTACACGAGCCGCAGCATTTTGAATCAGCTGAAGCGACTTGACTGACTTCTTGGTACACCCTGATAATAAAGAGTTACAATAATCCAGCCTTGAAGTAACAAGGACTAGTTTCTCTGCATCGTTTTGAGGCAAGATATGCCTGATTTTTGCAATGTTACGTAGATGAAAAAAGGCGGTCTTTGAGATTAATTTGATGTGGGCGTTAAAGGATAAGTCCTGATCAAAAAGAGTCATGATGGTGCGCATGCATTGTATGCGATGTGCACTGCCATGTCTTTTTTACATATGAAAACCTACATGTATATATAAAGATGAAAACCTCCAAACAAAACCATTATGATGATTCATGGCTTAAAATGGAAATCCAATTCAAAATGCCTGTAGGAAAAATTACTATAAAACACAATATAATCATTAAACAATTTTCCTAATTATGTTTTGTAGCACATTTCCCCTATGTGTAGAGAGGAACCATTGCTTATACTTGTAATTAAAACAAATCCACTACCAAATCCAATCACATCTTACACGTTTCTTTCACAGTTTCAATGATGAAACTTTTATTTTTTACAATATGACAACAATCTTAAAACAACACGGACACAATGCTCATGATTATGTTCCCCATTTCTGACATCAAGTTTAAAAAAAAAAAGAAAAAAAGGCAAGGCTCTATCATCTGATTTTTTTGCCTGAATTTCAGATATTTGACTGAATGGTCATACACACGCAAGATAAACACAAGTGTGTACAACAATAAAACACATCAGATCATTTGATGTTATCTTACTTACAAACTGAATAATATCTCCTATTATTCGTTACACAAAAAATACAATACTATACAATTATTCGATGTGTTCATAATAGACTCTGTCCAATTTACATGGCAATTAAACTATCAATGTGGTTTTAAAGTACATATATGTTGTTAACATTTAATTATTTAACACAATATTTACATGTTCCGGGAAAATACAAATGTAGATTTGTTTTATAAAAAGAAAATGTGAAAAAACTATTTTTTAAATAAAAAGTCTCAGTATGGATACAATTAAAAAATAAGATAAGGGCATGCGCTGACATCCTTCAGATTACCAAAACAATTAAATTAAAAATACAGTTAAATAAAAGTAGTGATGATATGACTATGATAAAAACATTAGCCCAGATGATTTTGAATGTAGTATTTTGTATCTCAGGCTTGTATTAGAAAACGGTCAGGCTCCAGTTTTGTAAACGTTCCATCTTGTAAAGACAGGAGAAAATGTTTTTATAGTTTAGATTTTCTCATTTTTTACACACCTGTAACAAAACGCTGTGTTTTCCATCAGGCAACGCACAATTTATGGCACTTCTTAGTAATTGTTGCTTTCAAAGTGACCTTTTCCCCCAAATCCTTGTTTTCCAAAGCTATCAAAATACTCCGCAGAGACAAGAGTTCCTTGTGCGAGTGGAAAGCTGCTTTGTGCACACGGCAAACACAGGTTCTTCTCCTAAAAGTCTTGCTCTTATAAATACTGAGGTAAAGAGGAGAATACTGAGTTTCTGGGATGGAGGTGGTCGTCGACACTCAAGGCCTCAGGTTGGCTTCTGCCTGTAGTCTGTGATGGCCTTCCATAGTTTACACAGGATCCCGCCTCTGCAAGGACACACAGAAAAACACTGTTTCAAAACATGTAAACGAATATGCTTGAACTTGTAACCAACACCGCATGTCATATAACTCAGCGCTTCGTCATCTTTTGCTGAATAAATACACAATATAAAATTCAACACATTTTTACATAGTTTTTTCTTTTGTCATCAAAGTCAGTTTATGCACAATTAATGTAGAACAGGGTTTCTCTAGGGTACCTTCATGTTGAATGTCTTAAAGGCCATTTTAATACCACATGATGTAATTTATTGACCAAAGTACGAAAGAAAACCAAGAGATGATCGGAAATTAAAACAAAATATTGATGTGTCAGTAATAATTCCAATATCATTCTGATGATAATAATATAATTAATGAAATGAATGCAAACTGGACCAGAATAATCTACTGTGAGTTGATGTAGAAGTGAAAGGTCTCTACAAAAAAAGTAATAATAATAATTCACCATTATCACTAGCAGGACAAAAACATTTAAGAGGTTTAAAAATGTCATTTAATTTAAAAAAAATATATATTTTGAGGAAGTTTTCAAGACCTGCAAGTGCCTGTGCACAACAGGTCTTTATTCACACTACCAGTAGGTGGCGCCAAATACAGACGTGTACAAATCCTACACATACAGTAGTTGTTTACCAGGTTTAAAATGTCGTACTGTTTTTGGGGACAATATATACTATGAGCTAATGTATTGCTACTAATAAGAGGAAGTAAGAAAGGAGATAAACTGTAGTAGGCAGCGAATAACCATGTTTACAGACGAGATGAACCTGTAAGTCCAGATAAAAGGAAACCAAATACTGAAGTCACCTAAAAGGTTTCTGGGTAATTAAGCTGCGAGTACGAGCCACTACAGTGCTGAGTAGCTCTGTGCTAATACGAACCATTAAACTACAAAACTACATCAATACAAACTCCATTATGGAAAACAGTTGTCTCGGCTTTACTTCTGTGTTTCCTGTAGACGGAGAGCTGCAGTCCTTTTTAGATGCGAGTGTCAACATGTATTTTTAGTGACTTAATACTGAATAGAGAAGTGAAACAACAAGGGTTGGCTACCTCAGACTTAAACTCTTCAGATCATCTCTTGTTACTTCGTGGAGGATGTCGTTCAGCGTGTACTCTTCGTTCAGTATCTGCAGAAACAAAAATGCATTAAACAACCTGAACAGTAACATGACATCCAAGAAAACATGCTCTCTGCACACAAAAACTGTATAATGCTTTATAATGTCATTTATTGTATTATTTATTACAGTTGCAAAAGCATCAAACAACACATTTTGGAAAAGGGAATTATAAAAAACACATTTCTCATTGTCGTTGGAATACGAAAATCATTAAACACAAGCTCTAATATCCACAATATGTTGCAGTATAGCCGGGTGTTGTCATGGTGTGATGAAGCAATAGACCAGGGGTGTCCAAACTACGGCCCGGGGGCTAAATGCGGACCGCGGGTCATTATGAAACGGCCCACAGCAAAATCAAAAAGTATAATGGAGTAAAAAATGAAACTTGTGCTTGTCTTGTGTTGTACTTCTTAAATATAGATGACAACAGACACAGAGTTCATGTGTTAAGAAGCCCACTCTTCAAACTAATCCAGTCAGTTAAAGTTGAAAACATTTTCTATCAAATCTAAGGTGATAAGAAAACAACTTATTTACACAACACGCTTGAAATACACCCTTCCTTTTTCCTCTTATGATAAGCAATCTGAGGCTTCTGTTTTAAGGAATGAGCTGCTACACAAGAAATGAAACCCCTTTTGAGAGCTGTGACGTAGGCTGCTTGGTTTCTTAAAGCATATTGAAGTATTAAGCATCATTTACCTACATTTGATTGATATTGCCGACTCATAACTTAACTAATGAGGCAATATAGCTCACCTCTAGTGAGGGGCCCAACCCTTTGTATATTTGTCTGTTTGTGGCCCTCGGTGAAAAAAGTTTGGACACCCGTGCAATAGCCCATTTCCAAACAGAGGTAGAGACTCACTCTGTCGATGGAGTCCTGGTCGGCGCCGTAGAGCCTCAGCCAGCTGGACACCTCTGAGTCTTCATGTCTCACTGCTGGCAGACTCCTCTCCTCCTCGCGGTCACCTGATGATGTCGGGACGTCTGCAGGAAAATAAGCCAGACAGACTGCTTTAGACACAAGAGACGCATTCACACAACATTTGCATCGGAAGAAAACGTTAATACATCTTGTAAAGACTTCAAATCAAACAATAGTCACTCAGTATACCAGCACCAGGTGTGCGGTTGTTGTTTATTCTTTACTTGAAATCAACCTGTAACTCAATGTTTGCCAAAATATGCATATTTTCTAGTTGTTCAATGCAATTATGGTCAGTGACTAAATGTTTTGCAAGTGGGTTCTACCATGACATCGACAGTGCTGATTTTGGCATATCAGAAATATGTTTGTACATGTTAGCAGACGTGCAACAATATATGAAAGCAAAGTAATTTAGAGCAGTATTGTCACTAGATTTCACCTTCATATCTTAAACTGCACTGTAACTTTTATCCATGTATTTTTCCTTTTAATGTTTATTTTATTAGCTTTTCTTTTTTAATGCTTAATGTCTTTCATTTTGTGTAAAGCACTTTGAATTGCCTTGCGTTGAAAAGTGCTATATAAATAAACTTGCCTTGCCTTTAGTTTTTGTTGTAGTTATCATTTATAGCAATGTCATTTCCAGTGTAATTTAACGTTGCAAATGTAGGAGTCCACCCGTAAAATGTTCTGACTTATTTCTATCCCGACTTTTATACAGGCAATTAAACACAACTTTCAGCACATCTTAGCGGTTCAATTGATGGCTTTTTCTATCATATTATTATAATTGTTGGTTCAGTATATAGGGCTCAAAATCCATTTTCGGTTTGGAATAAAGTAATCTGACCATTTAGAGAAAATCTCTTCCATGACGAATCCAAACAGAAAGTCTAAGCAAATAATTGTCATGGATGTTTTCATCACACATTTGCAGCTTCAGAAGGCGTTGAGAAAGCTTTGTTCATTGTTCATGTCACAACTTGTATGAATTATTTAGTGAGCTGGAGGGTGAACATGTGATGCAACCTCAGTCAATTGTGGATATCTGCTGCACATTTAATCACCCTGTGAATATGAGTTTTGCTGTAATTATTATTACAGAGCTGGTTGTGAGATGTGAAGGCAGACATGTAGCAGCAGAAGCATTGGTGCCAGTGATGAATACAGTCAGAGTGAGAAGGTAAACTAGATGACAGTCCAGACCTGTGGGGGGGTCAGACCGCAGCCTCAGCTGTCTGATCTCCTGCTCTCTGTCCTCCAGGACTTGTTGCAGGATGGCCTGATACTCCCTCTCCTTCTCCAGCAGCTGCTCCATCAGCCTGAAACATGACAGATTCATTATACATTTTGAATTTAATCAGTAAGATGACGAACGAAGCTCAGCGCAAGTTCAATCAGGAAAACTATCCGTGCGCTTACTCATTCACAATCCTCTCGATGACTACTTCAGACCCTCTAATCAGCTGATTGTAGGCGTTTCACTCCCGTAGATTTGCCACAACAAAACTCCCACTAGCCAATCATAGCGCTACCGTTCTGTTCTCTGTTGTCAGCTGTTATTTCAGGCAAATGGACGCAGTCTGCCTCCTAATCACACTCGATTCATCAACACCACCATTGTCTAGGGGTGTTCTCCTATTCTGATATTGCTTCTCCTTCCCATACATGAATGAATCCCGATGGGGTCGAATCACCTACATCTATAACATGTCATAATGTTGTATAGTTGAGAGCCCTGTACGTCACTGCCTGGTCACATGACGGCCCGACCACTTTGCAGTGAAAACAAAGAATCGTTAAAATGGTTTTATCGTACCTAAAAGCTGCTGTGTCGTGTATTGCACAAACAACAACAAAGCATAAACAACGGGACCCGGTCAGTCGACACATGTACGTTTGTGGAGAACATTTCATCACTGGTTGATTATGAGGTTAACGTGAATCAAGCAATCATATCATTTATTTGTATTAATAGCATCATAGCATAAATAGAATAGTTGTTCAATAAAAAAATAGGCTCCCCTGAATGAAATAAAGCTAACAAAAAGCTGTACAACATAATCTGAGTAGGACCCCATGCTGCAGGGATGTCTCCGCTGATCACCTGTTGGTCTCCAGCTTCATGCGGCCCAGCTCCATGCTCACAGAGCGCTGTGCATTGTGGGACTCGTGAGAGACGGTGGAGCTGAGCGTGCTGACCCCGGAGGTCACCACCGTGTCGTCCAGAGCGACCGTAGGCGTCCGGCTGTGGTGCGTGGAGGTCCCCTCCGGCTCCATGTCGTCGTCCACGTCCTCGTGCTCCGCCGGGTCGCTCTCTGAGGCCAGGCTGAAGTGAGGCCTCAGCTCTACACACACACACACACACACACACACACACACACACACACACACACACACACACACACACACACACACACACACACACACACACACACACACACACACACACACACACACACACACACACACACACACACACACACACACACACACACACACACACACACACACACACACACACACACACACACACACACACACACACACACACACACACACACACACACACACACACACACACACACACACACACACACACACACACACACACACACACACACACACACACACACACACACACACACACACACACACGATTTCATATAGTCACAATCATGTATAAACGTTCTCTCAATGTGAGGCACAGTAATGCTTCTGTCGAGGATGCTTCTTAGGACAGGGTACTAATTAGTCGTTGGACTGTTTTGTGCACATGCGAATGATTTGACTTGTCATCAGTGAACATCCCACATCCTGCCAAATATCTGTCGCTCAACAAAAAGCTGTTATTAGAGCGGCTTCCAGGGAGATCTCCCACCACAGCTCCTATAGTTATCACCAGACAGTCAGAGCTTCCCTGAGGGACGTCTGATCATTTATTTAGAGGGGCTCTGCTGTGTTACCTGGCACCAGGATGGTGATGGCCGTCTGCACAGCTTTCCGGATGATGTTGTCCAGAGCGAACATCCAGTGAGGCTTGATGTTGTGGTTTCGCAGCACTTTGTTTACCTAAAAGCAGGACGTTAGTTAGAGAACTGTGTTTTCATACTTAACACATCTTATATTGTTGGTGTGTGTGTGTATTCATATATTATACATTTTTAAAAATGTGTTTAATCATACAATTTTGAGTCTTGAAATGGTGCTTACATCGTTGATGCTCCCTTATTTCTCTTCACATTTTGTTTGACTGCTCTTTCTTGACCTTATTATCTGTTGCTGTTGCTCCACCTGTAACGCATCCTATCATATTTGCTGATATTGAACGCTTTTTCGGTTTTGATTGCTTTTCTCTCTGAAGAACCAGCACCTTACCGTGGTAGAGAGGCTTGTGTGCCCTGATGAACCTGGGGGCTGTGTTGTCTGGAACCTTGTGTTCCTGGTGGGGTCTCCCATGGCAAATTGGTCTCAGGCAAGGGGCCAGACTAAGATTGGTTCAAAAGACCTCATGAAAGAAACAAGAACAAGAAGTGACGATACCCGGCCCGGAGGAAGCCCGGGGTCCCCTTCTGGAGCCAGGCCCAGAAGGAGGACTCGTCGGCGAGCGTCTGGTGGCCGGGCTTGCCACGGAGCCCGGCCGGGCCCAGCCAGAAAAGGCAACGTGGGCAACACCTCCGCTTCTCCGTCCCGCGGGCCCACCACCTACGGGAAACATCGATGGGGTCGGGTGCGCTGCCAGAAGGGTGGCAGTGAAAGCGGAGGGTCTCGACGGACCAGACCCGGGCGGCAGAAGCTGGCTTTGGGGACGTGGAACGTCACCTCTCTGGGGGGGAAAGAGCCGGAGCTTGTGCGGGAGGTGGAGCGGTACCAGTTGGATCTGGTTGGGCTCACCTCTACGCACAGTGTCGGCTCTGGAACCTTACTTATGGATAGGTGTTGGACTCTATTCTTTACCCCAGTGGACGAGAGGGTCGCCTCCCTACGCCTGCGGGTTATGGGGGGGAAAACTCTGACTGTTGTGTGTGCTTAGGCACCCAACAGCAGCTCAGAGTATACGGCCTTCTTGGAGACCCTGGAAAGAGTCCTGTATGGGGCTCCTGAAGGGGACTCCTTAGTCTTGCTGGGAGACTTCAACGCACATGTGGGCAATGATGGAGACACTTGGAGGGGCGTGATTGGGAGGAACGGCCCCCCTGATCTGAACCGGAGTGGTGGTTTGTTACTGGACTTCTGTGCTAGTCATGGATTGGCCATAACAAACACCATGTTCGAACATAAGGATGCTCATAAGTGTACGTGGTACCAGAGCACCCTAGGCAGAAGGTCCATGATCGATTTCGTTATCGTATCATCGGACCTGAGGCCGTATGTTTTGGACACTCGGGTAAAGAGAGGGGCGGAGTTGTCAACTGATCACCATCTGGTGGTGAGTTGGGTCGAGTGGCGGGGGAAGCCTCTGGATAGACCTGGTAAGCCCAAACGTGTAGTTCGGGTGAACTGGGAACGTCTGGAGCAGGCCCAAGTTCAGGAGGCCTTCAACTCGCACCTCCGGCGGAGCTTTTCAGGCATTCCTGTGGAGGTTGGGGACATTGAACCAGAGTGGTCGGTGTTCAAAGCCTCTATTGCCGAAGCCGCGGTGGGGAGCTGTGGTCTCAAGGTCCTAGGTGCCTCAAGGGGCGGTAACCCTCGAACCTCCTGGTGGACACCGGTGGTCAGGGAAGCCGTCCGACTGAAGAAGGAGGCCTTCAGGGATTTGTTATCCGGGGGGACTCCCGAGGCAGTTGCAAGGTACCGACAGGCCCAAAGGGCAGCAGTCTCAGCCGTGGCCGAGGCAAAGCAGCGGGTGTGGGAGAAGTTCGGAGAAGCCATGGAGAAGGACTTTCGGGCGGCACCAAAGTTGTTCTGGAAAACTGTCTGACACCTCAGGAGGGGGAAGCAGGGAACCATCCAAGCTGTGTACAGTAAGGATGGGACGTTGTTGACCTCAACTGATGGAGTGTTGGGGCGTTGGAAGGAACACTTTGAGGAACTCCTGAACCCGACAACTCCGCCCTCTATCTTAGAGGCAGAGCTGGAGTATCAACACCAATCTCCCGGGGGGAGGTCACTGAGGTCGTCAAACAACTCCACAGTGGCAAAGCCCCGGGGGTGGATGAGATCTGCCCAGAAATGCTGAAGGCTCTGGGTGTTGAGGGACTGTCATGGTTGACACGTCTCGTCAACATTGCGTGGAAGTCGGAAACAGTACCGAAGGAGTGGCAGACCGGGGTGGTGGTCCCCCTTTTCAAAAAGGGGGATCAGAGAGTGTGTGCCAAGTACAGAGGCATCACACTACTCAGCCTCCCCGGGAAAGTTTACTCCAAGGTACTCGAAAGGAGGGTCAGGCCGATTGTCGAACCTCAGATTGAGGAGGAACAATGCGGATTCCGTCCTGGTCGTGGAACGACGGATCAGCTTTTTACTCTCGCAAGGATCCTGGAGGGGGCCTGGAGGGGGCCTGGGAGTACGCTTATCCGGTCTACATGTGTTTTGTAGACTTGGAGAAGGCGTATGACCGAGTTCCCAGGGAGTTACTGTGGGAGCTGCTGCGGGAGTATGGGGTGAGGGGGTCTCTACTCAGGGCCATCCAATCTCTGTACTCCCAAAGCGAGAGCTGTGTCCGGGTCCTCGGCAGGAAGTCGGACCCATTTCCGGTGAGGGTTGGCCTCCGCCAGGGCTGCGCTTTGTCACCAATCCCGTTTGTAATATACATGGATCGGATTTCGAGGCGTAGTCGTGGGGGAGGGGGTCTGCAGTTCGGTGGACTAAGGATTGCACCACTGCTTTTTGCAGATGATGTGGTTCTGATGGCTTCATCGGTCTGCGACCTTCAGCACTCACTGGATCGGTTCGCAACCGAGTGTGAAGCGGCTGGGATGAGGATCAGCACCTCCAAATCTGAGGCCATGGTTCTCAGCAGGAAACCGATGGACTGTCCACTCCAAGTAGGGAACGAGTCCTTACCTCAAGTGAAGGAGTTCAAGTATCTCGGGGTCTTGTTCTCGAGTGAGGGAACAATGGAGCGTGAGATGGGCCGGAGAATCGCAGCAGCGGGAGCGGTACTGCAGTCGTTTTACCGCACCGTTGTGACGAAAAGGGAGCTGAGCCAGAAGGCAAAGCTCTCTGTCTACCGGCCATTTTCGTTCCTACCCTCACCTATGGTCATGAAGGATGGGTCATGACCGAAAGAACGAGATCGCGGATACAAGCGGTCGAGATGGGTTTCCTCCGCCGGGTGGCTGGTGTCTCCCTTAGAGATAAGGTGAGAAGTTCGGTCATCAGGGAGGGACTCGGAGTTGAGCCGCTCCTCCTTCGCGTCGAAAGGAGCCAGTTGAGGTGGTTCGGGCACCTAGTTAGGATGCCACCTGGGCGCCTCCCTAGGGAGGTGTTCCAGGCACGTCCAGCTGGGAAGAGACCAAGGGGTAGACCTAGGACCAGGTGGAGGGATTATATCTCTTCGCTGGCCTGGGAGCGCCTTGGGACCCCCCAGTCAGAGCTGGTTGATGTGGGGAAAAGGAAGTTTGGGGCTCTCTGCTGGAACTGCTACCCCCGCAACCCGACCACGGATAAGCGGGAGAAGATGGATGGATGGATGGATTGCTTTACTTTGAAATCAATGCACTGTAAACCGAGCTGCATGCCTCTCATTTTGTTCTTACTGATGGCCAACAGGAGGCATCAGAGACTCGTCTTCTTGCAGGATTATGCAACAGCCTCTACAAATATGAGCACAGTCACTTGCTCTTGTATCATTTATTTTTGCATAACTGCATTGAGAGAGCAGATCAGCCCTCTTTACAGAATGTGCAATTACTCCTGACAGATTTCCTTTTCATCGCCTCACTGAAAGGTTACAAGTATTTCACACCAATCTGTCTGATCTGTGTGCAGGGGAGCCAGTGGTTTCTGCAGATCATGTACAATGACAACAATTTCACTGAAGTGAGAGCACATGGTGTATGAAGAGGCTGAGAGCAGGGGGGGTAATAATAGACAGGAAGTCACATGATCCAGATGCATGAGGAAATTAGCAGGAGGATTTCGGCAATAAATAAGTAGCTTGAAATGTACTTTTGCAATTTAAAACTTAAGACATATGTAAAACTTGAAATGTTTGCAGCAATTCTGCCTTTGTGGAGCATTCTGGATTCTGGATTTTCTCATAATGATGAGATCCAGCATGTAATGTAGCTGGTATTTACAGCAATGATTTCTTAATGACCCCTCTATGCAATCATTTATCTGGTTAATACTTACAGCGTCCTGGAAGCTAAACAGCACGATCTGCAGCTGACTGATGGCCGTGCTGTCAAAGTCCAGCTCCAGCTTGAGTTGAGACAACGTGTTGGCGATTATCTTCCTGTCCGCCATGCGAACAAAGTCGGCCAGACTGACCACGAGGGTGGAGATGTGCTGTGACTTCAGCTTCATCCCCTCAGAGCTCTGCAGGGGTGGGAACAGAGGCATAGGGATTTGAGGTTTTTTAAGATATTTGTTTCTTGTGCATCTGTCTGGTCGATTAAAGGTCCCTATCACACTGTTTCTCATCAATATGTTATAGCTCTCAGATATATACAGAACATGTCTCTGATTGGCTCCAAACACCAAACAGATCATTGCAGCATTACCCATAATCCCCTCTGTTTCAGCCCTGTTTCCAAAGTGCTGATTCTCTGTCTGTTACTTTAGATGAAAATAAGGAGCCCCTCCCCACGCCCCTCTGAGAGAGATTTGGTTACAAAGAACACAATGGTGCTCTAGAGGAGATCCAGGTGATAAGGGGGGGGGGGGGGGTTACCTTGGTTGCTGATTGGCTAATGGTTACACTAGCCAAAGAAAATCGTTATGACATCATAAAGTGGCCAAAATCTGATCAGCTCATTTTCAGACAGATTTTTATAGAAATGGATCAGGACAAAAAGAGAGAGAATCTTTGTTCCTGAAACTTTCAGAGTCTCTTTCCACAGAGGGGACACATGTTGATGTAGAAGAGACATGAAGGGACACATGTTGATGTAGAAGAGACATGAAGAAGAGGGGACACATGTTGATGTAGAAGAGACATGAAGAAGAAGGGACACATGTTGATGTAGAAGAGACATGAAGAAGAGGGGATACATGGTGATGTAGAAGAGACATGAAGAAGAGGGGACACATGTTGATGTAGAAGAGACATGGAGAAGAGGGGACACATGTTGATGTAGAAGAGACATGAAGAAGAGGGGACACATGTTGATGAAGAAGAGACATGAAGAAGAGGGGACACATGTTGATGTAGAAGAGACATGAAGAAGAGGGGACACATGTTGATGTAGAAGAGACATGAAGAAGAGGGGACACATGTTGATGTAGAAGAGACATGAAGAAGAGGGGACACATGTTGATGTAGAGGAGACATGAAGAAGAGGGGACACATGTTGATGTAGAAGAGACATGAAGAAGAGGGGACACATGTTGATGTAGAAGAGACATGGAGAAGAGGGGACACATGTTGATGTAGAAGAGACATGAAGAAGAGGGGACACATGTTGATGAAGAAGAGACATGAAGAAGAGGGGACACATGTTGATGTAGAAGAGACATAGAGAAGTGAATTTTGCATAACAGGTGACCTTTAATGCCTTTCATAACAAACCTGTGCGATGGCCTCCATCAGGTTGGACACCACCTTGTCCCGGTCCTCGGTCAGGATGTGGTGCAGAGTGGCTCGTCTCTCGCTGTCCTTACGGAGCATAAAGAAACCCGAGTCCTTCTCATCTGGAGACGGAGGCGCGCTGTGATCCTCGAAGTTCTCCACTGGAATACTGAGTAGATACAAAAAAGTCTACTATATTTATATACAGCTCTGAAAACAAATATCAAGACACTCTGCAAAACGATCCGTTCATTTGGTTTTGCTATTTATTTATCTATGCTTTATGAATGACCTAAAACTTATTTTCAATAGTTTTATCTATAAACTACTGACAACATTTCTCCAAAATCCCCCAAAAATACATGAAAAATTGCGCTTGCTACACAAATGAATGCTTATTTTTCGACTTTCCTAAAAATAAAATGGGGAAATTACTCACTAATTAGAATTCTTGAGGACTGTTGAAGTCAAGTATATAAGAACTGGGAGACACGTGCCATTGATAATGAGGGACTTCAATTAAATATAGCTTTGTTTCGTGGGTTAAAAAGGTTGGGAATCAGCTTTACACCTCGCAGAACACTGAACACTGATTGCATGAGAATGAATCCAGCACTTCAAACTGTACGTGTACTTTACATCCTATGCTAACACCTTGCCTGTGGTGAAGCAAAATGACCAACGATGACTCATAAACGACCTCACTGATCCCACTCATCCTACCTGAGGAAGAGGGACCTGGGGCCCTTGACATCTCTCTCGCTGTAGCACTTCACGCTGGGCTTGAAGATGAAGGGGTTGGTGTTGAGGTCATTGTCAGGGGAGACGGAGCCGTACTCGCTGCTGCTGCTCGTGTCCTCCACCACCACCGGCACCGGCAGCGAGATACTGCGCAGGTACTCTGAAGGACACCAAAGATACCTTCAGGGTGCCTGTTGCATCATTTACACACTAATGTTTTTTATTTGCACCGCAGAGAAGGACTGTTTTCTCCGTCCATTAGGAAGTCAGAGCCTTTCTTCCATGACAAAGAACGCTTTCAAGAGAGGGGAAATTGGTCATGATGCTAATGGAACATTTGGCTTCCTTTCTAAAACAAGACAAAGACAAATCAGATAATATCCTCATGCTTAGGGCTATCTGATGTATCTGGCAGCATATTACAACCGTTGTGTATATAAATTATGAACCAGGGATTATAAAGTATTTGGAAAGTAAGTCATCTTGTGCAACGTCTATTTAGAGTTCTTGGAAAGGGTAAAGTCGTGCCAGTTATTTGCGGAAAAAAAGAAAGTGTAGCCTTCTGTAGCAAAACAGGCAGATATGTCTGAGCGATGACACCCAGATTACTCTTCTAGTTGTAAATATGTCTGAAAGTTACTCACCAGACCCCGGTGACAAAGCTGTGGAGAGAACACAAACAATACATGTCAGCATTTAACAGAGCAAAACATTTCCACGTAAAACAGCAGCGTAACATTTCCAAGTATGAAGACAGGAACAAGATTGTAATCTGTCTCTAAATCCTTTGAGCTGGTGCCAGGGCACATGATGGCATCACTGCTGCGTGGTGGAAACTCTTGAAATCCAGACAATTAGGATCAAGGGTGTCCTCATGCTGTATAATGAAGATGTATTTATTACATAGGTGACAGAATGCAGATCATTATTTTACATTTCTCAATTTTCTCAATCCTCCCTGACATGTAAGTGGTCATTTGCAGTGCCTGTCACGAGATGTGTTATTATTATTTATAAGTTTAGTTAGTAGTAAAAGTTCAGTGTTAAGTCTAACATTTGACATATCTGCTAATGAATGGTTCATCATTTTCGAATAATCGTATTAATTGACACTGACACTTAAAGGTGGGGTAGGTCATTTTGGAGAAACCAGCTCGAGTGCGCTAGAATTTGAAATTACACAGCCGGAACAAATCTGCCACTTCCTCACAGAGCCCCTCCTCCAACACACACGAACGCGCACATGACCAATGAGGCCACGAGATGAGTGTGTGCCCCGATGGAAGGCTGACAGGCAGGTAGGCCATCCAGTTACTTTAGCCGGGCCGGCTCAGATGATTGGTCGTGCTTTTTACAGCGCCACGGCTTCCACAGATGACATTTTTTAATGTATTTTTTGTCAAAGCACTTAAGACAGGGGTGTCAAACTCAAGGCCCGGGGGCCAAATCCGGCCCGCGACCTAATTTTATGTGGCCCGCAAGAGCTTGCAAAGAATATAATATACCATACAATTGGTGTAATTGTTGAATATTTACTTTAAATTATTTGCCCTAGACTTCTGCTTTCAGACGTAGTTATTTAGGAAGATATTACCAGAACTGATAATAATCCAATGCAGGGCCAACAATGTAATATAATACATTATTTAATATATATTATATATTTACATATGTATATTTATATATCATTAAAATTACAACCGGCCCTTTGAGTACAAACATAATGCTGATGTGGCCCGGGATGAAATTGAGTTTGACACCCCTGACTTAAGATATTCATTGCTATCGGGATGTTAAGAGCATTCCATGGAATATATCTCGAGCCGGTTTCTCAAACTTACCTACCCCACCTTTAAATAAAACCAGTGTCTTTATTCAAGTTAAGCTATTAAAGGGGGAGACAGAGGGGATGACTAGTCAGCTCTCCCAACTGAACCATACGAGGGCCCAATATTTGTTCACCTTTTATGGACACCAGGAAACCTGAAACTTAAACGTTATTAAAGCTAACAGAAAATCAGAGTAGAAAAACATCACGAGGACCTCCTCAGCGGCTGAACTGAGCCCACCTGGTAAGCTGCTCTTGTTCTTCTTCCTGCGGCTGGTGACGGTGAGGAACTCGTCGGTGAGCAGATCGAAGGCCGTGGCGCGTCGGTCCGGGTCGGGCTCGAAGCAGCGCAGGATGAAGGCTTTGGCCTCCAGGGACATAGACTCTGGGATCTCTGGGTGGATCTTAAACATGCCCACCTGCAGAACAAATGACTCACATTCAGCTCAGACAGACACACAGACAGACAGCACACTGCTCTCTGAGACGTCCTGTTCGTGGGGGGAAGTATGTTATCTGACGAGACAACTTAAGCCTAAGTGTTTACCTAGTGAACTTCGAGACAGTGCTTCAGGGCAGAAGTGCTCAAAGTTCAAGTGCAAGACTCTCAAGACAATAAGAACCCTAGAAATTCCTGTTGCTGCTGTTGAGGAATGTTGATTTAAGATTAGCAGCGAGATGCCCCACCCTTGAGACATTCCACAAGGATGAGTGAAGAGTATATCGGGACTGTTTTACTGTTTAGGGAAAACTCTACCCTGCATGCAAAGTGCTGACACATTTTAAAGGGGCCCTATTATGCTTTTGAGGTTTTCTCTTTCCTGGAGTGCTATATAGGTTTTTGTGCATTTAAATGGTCTGCCAGGAACACCACCACTAGTGAGAATGTCCCTGTAATCGGTCATTGTAAGTCGCTTTGGATAAAAGCGTCAGCTAAATGAAATGTAATGTAATGCATGCAAAGACCCTGTGTTCCCTCCAGAGGGAGTTTCTCTCCCACACACTCCCCCCTTGCCTGAAATGCCTCACTTGGACTCCTTTGTTTACTTCAGTAACACAGTGACGTCCCTATGTCACACTCACGCTTCTATTGGCTAGCGCTCCAACACATTGTACGTGATAGGCTAAGGGACGGGACATCTCTCAGCGGTTGACCAATCACAACAGAGCCGGCCAGCTAACCAATCAGAGCAGACTGGGCTCTGGTTTCAGACGGAGGGTGAAAAGAGGTGCTGCAGCACAGGCAGTATGAGAAAAATAAAGAGCTTTTTGAACATTAAAGCATGGAGACATGTAGAGACACTATATACTGATATGACCCTGGAAATGAGCATAATAAGAGATTAACATGATTCTAATTGCAGTTTTGTTCTGAGATGTGAGGGGATTCTCTTCTGCTTCCATGTTGTGTTTACTGGAAGGTATATTCAGCATAATAACACACGCCTGCTTGTTTAACTTCACAGCCCTTTAATTAAATTACATCTTATGGAACAGTCCATGCTCCACAGCTTTGACATGAGCACTATCATGCTTTTCCGACAACCTTTAAACATATGTAGCCTTTTATGGGCTACACATTGCTGAGAACTACATTTCATTAGTGTGTGAAGTGTTTCACATTTCCATCCAAAGCAAATACACAGTGTAAGCTGACACGTGCACATAGAAACTGGGGAAATGAAGCGGACATGTGCACATAGAAACTGGAGAAATGAAGCTTGACACGTGCACATAGAAACTGGGGACATGAAGGAGAGTGTGATGGTTACTCTCAATTAGCTACACACGTTTGTTTGTGTTCAAACAAATGTTCGTGCATGGGCAATATTTGGAGTTTCGACTGAGCTGGATCACATTACAGCACGCAGGTGGAAACACAATGCAGGTGCATAACGGCTGGGCCACTGGTTTTGTTTTGTTAAAAAGGGGAACAGATAAGTGCAGAAGCCTCTTTCAGAAGCATACAGTGAGAGTTAGGTTGGATTGAACTGAACACAATAGATGTTACAGGTCCAGGCTCTGAAAGTAGTTTGCATGTACAGCAGGTTTTATAATTTAAATAAGTCACTTGAACTGTCAGTTTTAAAGAATTGTCTTACATTGATCCTATTAATCATGTCTGGTCATATCGTGGAGGCAAGTAAGGTCTTGCCTTTTAAGATAAGTATCACTTTCAACTCATTAATGCTATATACAGCCCTTTGCATGTTGTTCATATATTTAAAGTGGACCTATCATGCTATATTTGAAACATATATTGTAGGGCCATCCCTATATAAAACATGTCTGCGAAGTTTTTTTTTCAAAATACCAAACAGATCATGCATTTTAGCCATGCCTCATTTCACTCTATTTGCTCTTGTCCAGCCCTGTTTTTGCAAGTGCTGATTCTGCTTTTGTGGCAGACCACAGCGCCACTTACAGGCCTGGCATATGTACTACAGCGTCTCGAGCGCTTTTCGAGCGGTCTGTCATTCCCCATATAGGCGGAGCTCCCCTTTTCTGACGTCAGAGATATTTCAAATCTGGATCAGTCTGTATCAGATCCGTTGCAGCCCCGTTTTTAGAGATTTGGGTATGGAGGAAAAGAGAGAGGGTTGTGTTTTCTGACACTTGGTGAGTTCCCTGACACACCGGGGACACATATTCATGTATAAAAGACGTACACAAGTGCATTTTGCATGATAGGTCCCCTTTAAGTTTTTACCTTAACAAGCATCTCTGACAGTCAGTATAGCAAGTGCATTAAATCATTGAAAACAACAGGAAGCTCTTCGGTTCAGGTTTAAGCTTTTTTTTTTAACGTGATAAAAGTACTCAAAATACCAGTAAGCAATCACCAGGAAATGGCTGCAGGAGGAACCCCCTACAGACAATGACTGGTTGGAAGTTGTTGGAGAAATACTCCATATGGAAAGACTCACCCATGTGCTCAGAATGAAACTACCAGAATTTGAAAAGAAACTGTTCAAGTGGACTGCCTACAAGACCCTGCACTAAGTCACAGTGAACCCTGACCTTAGTTACATTATGTATAGATAATTCTTTGATCTATGACACTACTTTTGTTTGTTTTGTTTGTATTGTTGTTCCTGAAAATAATAAAACCTAAGTTAAAAAAAGAAATACCACTAAAAAGCAAGTAAACACAATGTTAGAAAGCAGATACTTATGATTTATATCAGAGGAGGAATTATCCGCTCTCAAACATGAAAATGAACCAGATCCTCAGTCAGAGCTGCAGCTGTTCATTAGTACTTTATGTAAGATTTCACGACAGAAGCAGATGTTCACCTGCCTTCTTCAACCCCACATTACCCAGTGGGATGATGGGATGTACCACTGGTCTGTCTCTCACCTTGAACATAGCGGCCTGCGGCTCTCCCAGTTCGTAGAAAGGAGGTTTCCCGGTGGCCATCTCTATGATGGTGCAGCCCAGAGACCAGATGTCCGCTGGCTTTCCGTACCCTCGAGGTCCCTTATCTATGATTTCAGGAGCCATGTATTGCAGAGTGCCTGGACACACACACACACACACACACACACACACACACACACACACACACACACACACACACACACACACACACACACACACACACACACACACACACACACACACACACACACACACACACACACACACACACACACACACACACACACCACACACACACACACACACACACACACACACACACACACACACACACACACACACACACACACACACACACACACACACACACACACACACACACACACACACACACACACACACACACACGTTAGAAAAAACACTTTCAGGGTGGTCAATTATTTACTGCAGAAAGTTGATGCAGTCGAACTCAGCTGTCAAGTTATCAAATACAGTATATTTCTTTTTATATTCATTGTCACCCACTTGAAGGTTCCTCTTGCTTTAGAGTTGTCCTTAAAATCATAGTTTGACACTCTCGGAAAAAACCCACGTCTTTGCTTCCTTGCTGAGGCTCTGAAACGAATAACCTCCATCTCTACTGGTTTCCTGGGAAACGGCTGCAGTCCAAGAAATAGTCCGGATATAAAACTCACTGTAAAAAGGTGAGATGTTGATTTTATACCTTCATTTTTGAACGGGTTTAAAAAAAGATTTAGAGTTTTTGTTGGGTGCGATTTCTTGATGCTAGCAGTTTCCAGTCTCTCTCTCTGCTACACTAATAGGCTCCTGTCTTAAGCCTAATATTAGTTGTGGGGGAAACTTCTGAAGCGATTGGAAACAGGACTCGGAGAGACACGGTGGAGAGCTGAGCTTTGATGGCAAACACTGACGGTTTATTTGGAGTTACGGCCGGATAATTGACAAGACAGGCGGTGTGTCACGAGTGGACACAGCGGTTGCCAAAACCAATTCTGAAGAACTCTTTCTGCAGCTCGAGGTTTTAACTAGTTCGGAGTGTAATTATCAACATTCTTTATCAGTGAGACTAAAGCAATATGGACCCTGAATCCAACTCTCGTCCATAGGAAAGAATGTGCGCCTTCGTCCCTGAACAGTAAACTACCTCATGGCGGCTTGTGCTCCGTCATAGACTGGCAACAACAATGCGCCCAAGCTGCTCCTCCTTATTAAAAGAGATGGCAGCGATACCCAAGGCCGTAGACCTGTGCCATGGGAAAGGAGACAGTGAGAGTAGAAAATGATTAACTGTGTCGAAGGTTGAATACCTAAGCAAATGATTCCCTAACATTAGTCATATGATAAACGGTCAGAAATTAGAATGGTATCGACTTTCTCATATAACTCGTAGCACAAAAGCCAATATCTGAATTCCCAAAATGAACAAATATTTATTTGAAAGCTGCAATCAGCCAGATAAGCGGTTTCCCCTGTTTCCAGTGCTCACATTTCCACCGGGCTGCAGCTGTGTACTCAGCAGACACACATGAGCCAGGTAGCAATCTAAATCTCAACGAGAAAGTCAAAAAGTTTTGCTAAAAATGTTTGGTTGTTTTAAAAAGGAATGTTCTTTAATTATTCTTATGATTTAAATAATCTAATTCTGACTCGCTGCTGCCGATGGCCCCCTAAAAACTCATCTTTTGAACTATTAACCAAGCTACATATCTAATAAATAAGTAAATGATGTCTGTGTGTGAATCTATCAGTAATGTGCAGGAAATGCTTATTTATCTTCATTACACACATTCGTCAAGAGTCAATGAAAGAAGCAGAAGTGCGTCAAACCCTCTATAAATACACCTTGCTCTTCTCTCTGAAAACAACCAAGATAAAGGGATTAAATATACATTGCATTCAGGAACAACTCCTGAATGCATCAAGGCCACAGAGTGTGTCACACACAAAAGTGGAAAGAGTGACATCAATAGCATAACAGAGACTGATGTAATAGCCAAAAATAGCTTGCATTTTTTAGTCTAATTTGAAGTTCCCTCTGTCCTGAGGTGATGACACCAGTCTTGGAAATGACCAATCAGGTTACAACCGCTTTAATCAGAGCTTATGGTCTAGTGTTAAGCCTCTCTGTGTCGCCAATTAATAACAGCTCAGTCCAAAGTAGCTTTCACTGCTCCCCATTGAAAGCAGGCGTTGTTCTAATAATAGCCTGCTGGGCGGTGTGTGCTGCTTTAAAAAGCCTGTCTGAGCTAAAAACAGGCAGGGACACATTTATAGCCGGCCCTGGGTTATAAAAAGGAATAGCCCAGTTTCCTGAAAGAGCTCCACCCTGTCTGAGCCAATCAGCTGACGGTCTGATGCACGAGGTGTGAAAGCAACAGCCAGGTATTCTCAGTGATATCTCTTACTGCTCTGAAAGAAGTATTGTCTGTACGGGGTTACCTTAGGGCGCAGCTCTTATTGTGGCCACGACAGAGCTACGCCTGGTCCCTTTTCATTTTCATCCAAAGGGGGAGTTTCTAAAGAGACATTTTTGAGGGTTTGTGTGAACCAACATCCTTAGAATAGAAACGCATGATTTCTTTGGGGAGGTGTGTGGCGTAGTGGGTTAGTGCGTAGGTGGTCGGATCAGGGGGAGCACAGGTTCAAACCCCACTGCAGTCAGCAAGTCGTTGTGTCCCTGAGACACTTCACCCCAAAGTGCTCCTGTGGGGATTGCCCACAGTGTTGAGTGTGTAAGTCGCTTTGGATAAAAGCGTCTAACAAGTGATGTAATTTAATGTCACTTCTCATGGTCAGCAGGGGGGGTTCGTCTGGTTGTATAGAAGTCTATGAGATGATAAACATACTTCACGCTTGATTTATTATCTACATCTTCCTAATAATGTTATGGTCTCACTAGTTTAAAGACTTTTTTCAACACGGCATGATGATCATTTAGTCAATTATGTCAAAGTCAAATTGAAGGAAAAGCAGCGTATTGTTAATGGTGTGGCTACCTTGTGATTAAAAGGTCCTTCCATGGTGTTTAGTGGTTTGGCTGCTCTCTTTTTGTTGTCTTAAAGCTGTGTGTTTTATTTTCAATAAAGTTAATTGTGACATTTTGAACGCTTAAAATGTCTCTTACCTCGTGTCACTTCCGAAAAGATCAAGATGGCCGAACTATGTGCACAATTCAGTTTATTTCTTTGAATGTATCAGTGTGATTACTGGCTGCTACTTCATTACTTTTATGTTCACTCAGGTTTATATAATGCTGTGTTGGTTTTTTTCAAACCATGAATGTGTACCGTACTTTTCGGAGTATAAACCGCGACTTTTTTTGTACCGCTAACGGCCACTAGGGAACCTCCTAAATCTATGGATTTTAGAGGTAAAATTAACCACCTTTAACTCTACGGGCTCTATGACCGGTCCGCGCCCGCCACCTCTAAGCGGCGGGCTCCAGCAGGAAAAGCTGGAGGCCGGAAAAGAGTGAGACAGGTCGCGCGCCAAAGTGAAAGTGGAACCGAGAGACAGAACGAGAGCAAGACAGACGGACAATTTAGCTGCTGCGGCTTATATGCAGGTCCGAACAGTACGGTACTTATTTCTATTTGCCCCTTTTCTTTATTCGCTTGTCCACTCTTAATAATTTGTGGCTTTAATTTTCTACCTTTGTGTTCATGTTAATTTCCCTGTTGATGGACGAATAAAGGATTTCTGATTCTGCTGAAAGACATGTCCAAAAGCCAATAATCTAGTCAGGTGTCTCCGTTCACACTTGTCTTACAGTCTGAGGTGTAAACAGAGAGTCGGAGCGTACCTGTGAAAGTCTCCGTGCAGGGGTTGATCCCTGCCAACCTCTTGGATGTGCCGAAATCTGAAATCTTCAGGACGCCGCTGTACGTGTTGATGAGCACATTATCGCCCTGCGGATAGAAAAGACAGCCACGAGAACAGATTCAGCAGAAATACCAAGACTGTATTCGGTGCGAACAAATCCCTGAAAGTGACAACAGCAGGTTAGATCCCAACGCGGGGGACGAGGGCGACATCGCAGCCAAAACAAGGTGATTAACATTTAAGGGCCGCTAACGATGCTTATATGACGGTGTTGTCGAATCAGGAGGACACGTGGGGAAGAGTCTGCTGACCTTAATGAGATCTGTGATGGAAGTGTTATCAGTGTCGGTTTGACATAACTGAGATAAAACCGGGCGGGGGGTTTACATAAAGGGAAGCACGGTTCATTGTTGAAGCTAAAGGGCTATAAAGAAATCACTAAATGCTGTGAGCCGCTTGGACGCTCCTGGAATGTGTTCACAACAAATCAAATTGACTCTGCGCACAAAGTTAGATGGAGCTAAACGTATTTATTTGTATGTCTATATGATTTGCTGCAAACATTTTCAATAAAAGCAGAAAAAAAACATACTAAAAATATGAAATTAATTTATCTTAAAAACCTCCAGTCTCATACTCACAGTGCAGTCTGTTCATCTTGTGCACGTGTGTCAAACTCGTGGCCCGGGGGCCAAATCAGGCCGTTGGTGGATTTAATTTCGGCGCAGGATAATTTGTAATCACTATTAGATCTGGCCCGCCGGTATATTGCACCTTCACTCCATCCTGAGGGTCTCCTCGGCTCAGAGCCTGACCCCAAACATTGATGACCTGGCACCCGAGATGAGATGCCAAGTATCTGCTTGAGCTAGCATCAGAGCAGCAACCTGAGTTTAATGGATGTTTCCTTCTACACTTTCTTTCTTGAGACAACAGGGCATGTTTGGTTTTCTCTTTGGAGGGAAATAGTTTTGTTGAAGCTGTTGTTGGCCTGTGGGAAAATGTAATCATAAGAAATGACTCTGCAGATAGAGCCATAAGAAATGAATGCAACTGATTATTTAATGTTGTTTTTATAGGCAATAATGTAAGCTTTGTTAGTTCCAGGTTTAATATGTGCAATAAGTTCATTTCAATAAGTTCTGCAATAAACATTGAACCAGTCCGGCCCTCCACTAGAACCCATTTTTTAATTTTGGCCCACTGTGTATTTGAGTTTGACCCCCCTGATCTTGTGTTTTTGTTAAATTATCATGATGTTTTTTTTCTACAAAAACCTGTCAATCAACCTCCTTTTGTAGCTGTCGCACTATATCTTCCTTTAGTGTGTAAAGTTTCTTTAGCACTGTCCATGATGCCTTCCTGTTAATGAACCTGTCGATTGAAACATTATCTGTACAGTATCTTCAGTTTGTTCACCTTGATGTCTCTGTGTGCTATCTGGTTGTCGTGCAGGTATTTGACTCCCTCCAGGATCTGCCGTGTGTAGAAGCCGATGGTGGGCTCGTTGTTTTTCAGAGGACCCCACTTAGACCTCAGCAGAGCAGACAGACTCCCTGGACGCCACAAAACAAAAAAACAACTATCAATAAACTGCATTTCAGACACCTCAGATAAATCCTGAACAAAC
This sequence comes from Pseudochaenichthys georgianus, assembly GCF_902827115.2. Classification (NCBI taxonomy): domain Eukaryota; kingdom Metazoa; phylum Chordata; class Actinopteri; order Perciformes; family Channichthyidae; genus Pseudochaenichthys; species Pseudochaenichthys georgianus. The sequence continues at coordinate 30,995,253 of NC_047526.1, read as the reverse complement.
TCTATTTTCTAAGTACTTATTTCAGAAATAGCTTAATTGCCAAACAGAGGAGGTTCAGATTGTTAAAGAAGGATTTCCACATTGAGGAAATATGCCCTCACAAGTCCTGCGTTTAAAAGATTACTACATAATGTCCTCATTCTCTAAAAAGTCACAAGATCACAAAAATAGTCCAGAAGTGACGATGCAAGCAGCGAATTGACGAGGAACACTTTATCCTTCAGTTTATCAGAAAATATCCGATTCAGAATATCAAATTGAAAGTTAAAAAGTGGATGATGTCGTATAATATCCAACTATACATAATATTTAATGTAAATGTATTATTTTCACCCTGATAAAAGCCTCACCTCCGGGCACCTGCTCCATGAAGATCTTGATGAAGCCGTTCTCGCTGATGGAGCCGAGGTACTGGACGATGTTCTTGTGCTTTAAGTGTTTGTGCAGAGCGATCTCCTCGTGGAGCGGCTGAGAGTACCTGTGTTTTAATTCAAAAACCACTTTGTTAAAGTACTGAATGGAGACGTGGTTTGAAAAGAAACCTGGAGAACTTAATTAACACTTCGAAATATGGATTCTTCTCTATTTTTCCCTTTTCATCGTGTCGACAGCCACAGATTTTTGCAGTTCTTTACAGTATCTCCCTTTTGTGAAGATATTATGTTGAGTTTGTCAGAATGATTAATGTCTTTCATGTTCAAAGATCTACATTTTAGGTGAAGTATTGAAAAAGTAATGACATTCTACAGGTGTAGTTTTTCTGATTACAATTTTTTACAATGACTCCAGTTGTTGACGTCATTAAAGCTGCCAAATGAAAGGTAGTGAAACTAGAAATAAAATATCTACTTTTTTTGTTCCAAAAAACTGAAGAACACTTAAAGGTGGGGTAGGTACGTTTGAGAAACCGGCTCGAGATACACTTTTTGTTATATTCCATGGAATGCTCTTAACATCCCGATAGCAATGAATATCTGAAGTGCTTTGACAAAAAATCCATAAAAGAATGTCATCTGTGGAAGCCGTAATACTGTAAAAAGCACGACCAATCATCTGAGCCGTGGCTAAAGTAACTGGATGGCCTACCTGCCTGTCAGCCTTCCATCTGGGCACAAACTTATCTCGTGCCCTCATTGGTCATGTGCGCGTGCGTGTGTGTTGGAGGCAGGGCTCTGTGAGGAAGTCTGAAGGAAGTGCATTTTCAAATTCTAGCGCACTCGAGCTGCTTTCTCCAAAATTACCTATCCTACATTTAAAGCACGCTAAACATAAGCATTCAATTAAAATGGCTAAAACTTTCAAACCCAACAGAGAACTAAAACAAAAGTTGAATGAATTATTTTGATCATTAAATACTATTTATTAAAAAAAAGAAAATTGATGTTAAAAAAAAAAAAATGCAGATATCTTTTTATCTTTTTTAGAAACCAACAATCAATTAACTATAAAAAAAAGGATAAGAAACCCAGATTTGTTGTAATTGTTTCTAATAAAAAAAACCTCAATATTGATCTAGATATTTGTTCAGATTACACATTTTTGGGTGCCAAACTAAATGAAAGACAAACCTTTATTTTTTGGACCCATACAAACCGTAAGAGTTATTCAGTGGAGAAAGAATGCTTGTGGAGATGTTAGTCTCGGTTTCTTTAAAGTGAATCAAAGTAAACAGGAAGGATATAACTGACAGGCTCTCGCTAAAGGACTAACACACAGAAACAGAGAGGCTGAGTCCTGACATCTAGAACAAAATATATCTCTGCACACTGGGAAGTCCTTTTCTTGCTTCCAGCTCTCAGCATGAATCACACCCCCTCTCTTTCTCCGTCTTGAGATTTCAATCCTCTGCTGAATTATTTACCAGGATCCTCCACCCTCTCTGAGGACTCTCTGAAGTGACGAGAAGTACGACGTGTGGCGGAGGAATCATCTAGTCTTACTGTTTCGAGGTGACTGGGTATAAAACTGTGAGGCGTTTTAAGCAGAGACAGACAGTGGTGGGAATTTGAGGCGGAGGGTGGGGGAGTTCGCCGTCAAACAGTCACTCAAATGGATACCGAACACTGAGAGCCAGAAACCATCAGGGACACAGCTGATCTCACACTCCCAGTGGAAACAAAGCGGCACTGAGATGTTCAACAGCAGTGCTGAACAAGAGGAGGCATTCACACCTGTTTACATTCAGCCTGTAATTTAATCTGGATAATAAATACAAAGTGTGCTTGTACTGTATGTCCCCGAGGCTGGCTTCAAATCAAACAAGGTTATCCTCTCCTGAACCCGCAATTCATCGTAAGCTGACAATTAAATCCAGAAATATCTTGTGTGCTGGCATGTTGGATTGGCACGGAAACAATGGTTAATTGGTCGACAATTTTTTTCCCGTCTGGGAAGCACAAATATTCACAAATAACCTACAAGGCGCCCAGTGGAGATTATTGACTAATAGCACTATGAAGAAATGTTTAAATGAGAGGTTTCTGTGCATGAGGAAGCACCTGCACTCATTCGAGCAAGTTGGTGACGTTATTTATCCAACGACTGGTTCTACGCTATTTTTCAGAAGCTTCAATGCACGAAAAATGATAGCAAACGCAGCGAAGAAGAAGTCTGCAATCCAACAAACATGGATGTAAACAATCCAGGGTTTGAAATATTTATCTTATGGGGAAGTAATGGCGCTTTTCCACTGCAGGGCCTCGCTCGGCTTAGTACGGTATGGCTAGGCCTCGTTAGGCCTCGTTAGGCCAGGCTCACTTTATGCTGCGTTTCCATTACAGTTTAGGAACTGGGGCGGTAACTATAGTAACGCTGTGTAGGCGGTGACTTCAATGCGAAACACAAAACCAACATCAGCCGTTAGCTGTTAGCCCTCAGAGCTCACAGCTCCTCATATCTGTTCAGAAACTAGACAAAAGTTAAACCAGTACAAACCACAGACTGTCTGTGTCATGGCGAATACAGTCGCTGCTTTATTTATGTCTGGAGGCCGTTGTTGTGAGTGTGGACGGTCAGAGCATATACTGCGTTAGCTTAGCCGATCTCCATTCATAAAACATGCTTTTCAAAAGGTTCTTCGCCTGCCGTCTGTCTGCAGACTTGTCAAAGCATTAATTCATGGTTTTCACTAACCGGTATCAGTGTGTTGTTACTTCTGCATCATTTAGAAACGTGTATTACAATTAAATCACGGTCAAATATGTTCATTTTGTTGTAGTTGCCAGCGATTCTCTCACTGGTTTAGCATACTCAGCCCGGTTGTTGGCCCGGAAAGAACCTCGATTTTGGAGAGCCAGAAAAACTGTGAAAAAGTACCCGCTAGCCGGAAACTACACCGAGTGGAAACGCAGCCAAAAACGGGCACGGCATGGCATGCTTAAACCGCGCTGTAGTGGAAATGCGCCATAAGAGGTTTTTGTAAGCAAACACACGATGCTTTCTGGTTGGAAACGCTGATGTAAACATGGGATGTTCACACTAAACTTCACTGTGAACTTTGAAGTGAAAGGCCATTAGGTTTTAAAACAACTTTTTCATCGACTCAATTGATGGTTATGGAAATATTTTTGAACAATTTGTGGTGAAGGGTTACAGGGTGGGATACACAATAGTTACAGGCAATTTACACTGATTTGTGACATATTTATTACATCTGCATTTAACATGTACTGCAGTGTGTATATGCCTAAATCCTGCAGCTTATCCATATTTGCTTCTCACCTTGCACCTTATTTGTAAAAATGTTTTTCATATTTATACTAAACGGTCTGTACCTTGCCTCACCTTTGCAACAACTTGATAGTGTAATGAATATGTGAACATTGTGTAACCTAATGCACTTTATCTATTGTTTGCAATATCTGATTGAATCCAAACTGCATTTCATTAGTGCAACGACTATAAAGGTGAATCTAATCTAATTAAACATAATGTACGAAATTATTACATGCAGGCTTAGTATTTGGGAAGCCATCTAAACCAGGTGAGTCATACTAATAGACGGACTGATTGCCAGACAGATTGAAGTGCTTGTGACTCTACATGAGAGTGATTTCATTATGCCACGGGAATTCCTCAGATACCTTATTCTGTGCTGACAACAGTTCAGAGAGATATTCTCACCTGCTGTCTCTCTCGGGTATTTCCTTGATGGCGAGTCGGACCTGGTTGCTGAGGTCTCGTCCCGCGTACACAACTCCAAACGTGCCTTTACCCAGAACCACCCTCTCTCCGTGCTCATCGTACTCATAGTCATACTGTGGACACAAGAGGAAGAACCAAGCAGTTTAATAGTTAAATCAATAAAGAGATGGTGATTTAGATCTTACAGTTTTAAAGGTCCCACGTCATGGTCATTTCTACTGATCATAATTCCATTGTTGAGGTCGACTAGAATACATTTATATTGTGCAATTTTCCAAACTCACATTGGTTTCTCAAACTGCATCTCTGTATAGTATGTGTATTCACTCTCTGTCCTACACGGCTTGTTGGAGCTCCTGCCCCCCCCCGTGAGCCCAGTGTCCGTCTGCGAGACAGTGAGACACAGCGAAACCCAGCCCGAAACACACACACGCCCGCAGCCTGGCTGGGAGTTTGTGTGTGTGCCCAGGCTGAGTTCCGCGGTGTCTCGCCGTCCCCACACCAGTGAGCCGGCTCACAGTGTCCCGCTCCTCGCAACAGCGAGCCTCGCAACGTCCCGCGGAGTGTGTGTGTGAGGAAGTCCGCGGATTGGTCCAAACGTAACGGCTCCACGGACGTTACGTCACCATACCCAAGAAGAAAACAATGGAAGAAGAGAAATCCCCAACGAGGCGTTCAGGGGCAGCACAGACAGGTATTTCCTGTGTTAGAGTTTTACTCGCTACAGGGTGCACTTTGAGGGTTTGTGACTCTGCAGACCGTTTACATGCAGAAAAACCTTCATAACACAAGGGGACGGGTGATAACCAGAAAAGCATGACACGGGACCTTTAATGTTATTTATTAAAGAAACGACCTGTTGTGTGAAAGACTACTGTAATCCCCTCTCATAAATAGTAGCAGAAACAAATCCTTTTATATCCTCTAAACATGGAATTAAATGAAAATAATCCAAACAATATTGGAAGTCCTATCATTTTAGTATAATTCGATAGATTACATTTCTTTTGGTATTACTTTACTATATTTGACAGAAATCCAACTATAAGCAATTCTTAATTTAGTGTTTATAAAAAAGGGAGATATTTCATGGTTATTTCTTTGATTGTTACGCCTTGAAATCTGTTTTAAAAGTATGTTTAACCTTGCAATCCAAACATAGTAAGCATACTTTCTTCTATGTTGTTGTATGTGTGTATTTGTAATAAGTAATTCTTTGCAAGATTATTGTTTTCTTGATACTTTTTACTTGTGTTTTTTCTTTTGGGTTGGACAATCCTGATCAAATACGGTTAGATTACTGCTGAAACATCAGTAAAAAATATAATATCTTTCTGAATTATTTACAGGAAACAGGCGAAGACCCTGGTTTGAGGACAGGTTGTGTATTAATGGGAAACCTGTTTTATATTTGATCTGTGAAACCATGGGTGTAGGAAGCATCCTCAATGTGGGTGGAACATTTGACAGGGGGTGTGGGCGGGTGGTGGAACTCACCTCCTCTAGGGGGGTCCGGGGGCATTTTTTAAATGTTGAAGTTAAAAGCATCAATCTGCTGCACTTTGAGAGCAACATTAGGGACTACATCCATGTGAAACAGAACTGTAAACAGATTTAATTTTTCTTTATGCATATTTTACAAATCACTCCCCATTTAAACTGTATTTTTCTGTTACTGTCCTATAGTATGAGTTAGAATGATTTCATACCTGTTATTCTCTTGTTTTTTTATAACTAATGATCATATAAAAGTGTGCCTTGGAAATACTTATTTACATAAATGATTACCAAAGCGTTTGAGACCCACTACTTAGACTAAAGTGAGCTATCTAAACCCTCAGAGAGTCCTTTACCAGTCTGACAGGAGAGGACTCTCCCTCCACCTCTCAGAGTCCTTTACCTCACTGAGCTGTGGTTATCAGCCTCTCAGTCTGACAGGAGAGGACTCTCCTCCACCCCTCAGAGAGTCCTTCACCTCACTGAGCTGTGGTTATCAGCCTCTCAGTCTGACAGGAGAGGACTCTCCTCCACCCCTCAGAGAGTCCTTCACCTCACTGAGCTGTGGTTATCAGCCTCTCAGTCTGAAAGGAGAGGACTCTCCCTCCACCTCTCAGAGTCCTTTACCTCACTGAGCTGTGGTTATCAGCCTCTCAGTCTGACAGGAGAGGACTCTCCCTCCACCCCTCAGAGAGTCCTTCACCTCACTGAGCTGTGGTTATCAGCCTCTCAGTCTGACAGGAGAGGACTCTCCCTCCACCCCTCAGAGAGTCCTTCACCTCACTGAGCTGTGGTTATCAGCCTCTCAGTCTGACAGGAGAGGACTCTCCCTCCACCCCTCAGAGAGTCCTTCACCTCACTGAGCTGTGGTTATCAGCCTCTCAGTCTGACAGGAGAGGACTCTTCTCCACCTCTTTAATAACAGCGCCTTATATCCGGGTGCTAGTGGAGCGCGCTCGTGAACTGTTAGCGCCGGAGCCTCGCAGCGTGGAAACTGTGGCGTGCATCATTTTACAACTAAAGACACAGCTACACAAAACACGCAGCAGGTGTACGGCTCGTGTGTACGGCTCTGAGAATCTGCCCTGGTACAAAGTAGCAGTGAAAACATGGGACGGAGTTTCATTGATTTGGGCGTTCTCCTAATGAGCAAGTGGAATGGATTTGATAGTGAAGCACTGACACAGCGCTCTACAGAGCGGCGAGTGGAGAGACCGATGCACGGACTTTCCGCATAGTAAAAGTGGGGGGGTCTAAACTAATCATTTTAAAAGGTGGGGGGGCTTGTCCCACCCTCATATAATGGCTGCGACGCCCATGTGTGAAACGCTGCCAAGTCTAAAAAAGAAACAAATCCAATGAGTTATCCTTTTTCATACATGGAACGAAATGAAAATAATCCAAACAATATTGGAAGTCCTGTCATTTTAGTTGATAGATTACAACACATTTTCTTTGGTATTAGTGTCTAAATAACTCTAATGTTGTTGTATGTGTGTATTTGTAATAAGTACTTGTACAATTCTTTGCAAGGTTATCGTTTTCTTGTTACAGCTTACTTGCAGTGTGTTGGACAAACCTGATCAAATGCTGTAAATGTAATGCTGTAACATCAGCAACAAATTAAGAAATCTTATTTATTTTACAAATTATTAACAGGAAACGGGCCAGGACCCAATAACCTATTAAACCGAAACCCGTCTGATGTCTGAAATGTGAAACGCTGCCAAGTCTAAAATAGGTGCGGCAGCTTTTTGGAGTAATGATCCTTTCTCTTCCTGAGGCTCAGCTGGAACGCAGGTGAAGGAATCAGCAGGTGCTCTTTACTGTCAAAGCATACAAAGTACACAAACACAATCCAGGCCTCATCGCAGCAGGTTTCTGTTCGTGTGCTCTGGCTCGGCAGCTGCAATGCATTTGTGAACATGCAAATTGTGATGCCCTGAATTTCACGTGGAAGCAACAGGGAGTTCGTACATGCTTAAAACACTTTGAAAAAAACGAATGTATGATTGATTACTTATTTGATTGCAGTAGTATTTTTGCTTATTTGATGGATAAAAAAAGGAACTCGCCCAAAGCTAAATAACGGTTAAAAGATGGTTTTGAGGTCAATGTTTTTTTTTTTTTTTTCTGACAGCACTTAAATTCCTTTGATGGAAACACATATTTCCTGTGACATTTAAAAAGCAGGCAAAGTGCAGAAACAAAACAGGATGTATCAAACCATGCACAAAAACAACCGGGGAAAACGTTTCGTGGCACCTGTTCAGTGAAAAGAAGTTGCATTGCTGTAGAGTTAAGGACACTTCTGCTGAATCTACGCCAGAGAGAAAGGCTGAGGATCTTTCCGATTCATAAAAATGTCTCATAAGTCATATTTTCTCTTAATTAAAGGCTTTAATAAGGGAAATGTAAGGAGTGGAACTGTTAAAAGAAGCCACTATCTGACTAAAAGCTATGGTAAGGATTCCTGTATGCGCCTTAAATCTACGAAAAGAAGAAGACATTTTAAAATAATCACATTTTAAAAGGTAATATATATAGGAGAGTCTTCAGTCTTTTTACCTCCAAGGCGTCCGTGTCACAGTCTCCCTCCTCCGGACCCTTCCAAGCCTCCTCTGTTATGCTGTTCACCAGATCGCAGAATCTGTAAAGGGAAAAGCCTCATCAGTCAAAAAGAAATACATTTCAAACACAAATGAAAAACAATTCCTACCTGGCATTGAAGGAACATCTAAAAACTGTGAAGCCTTCAATTAAAAAGTGAACTTGTATCCGCCTTATTTTGATTTTGGTCGTGCTAGAATGCTTCAAGCTTTCATGCAGGAAGTCATTTGTAATTTAGTTTTGCAAGGGTATTGTATAATAAATACCTTTTATTATACTTTGTATGCATCTAAATAATGCTTTGTATGCATCTAAATAATTTACAACCATACTTTCTGCAGCAAAATGTATTTCTGCAGACCCTTGTAGACCACAACAATACAGTAGATGACCATCACATGTATGTATGATCTGTATGTGTATTTGTAAAGCGCTTTGAGAGTCATTGATAAAGCGCTATAATAAATATAAGGATTATTATTATTTAGTAGATTGTGCAACATATCCTTTTTTGAAATGTATTATTGCTATTTCTGGCTGTAATTAATACAATAACAATGGTGTTGTTAAAATGACACGGTGCAGTAAGTCTTACTATGTATAACTGTTTCCTTACCACTACTTATCTTCTCTATCTACATGTATCTTGTGTACATGTCTTTATCTGTCCCCTTTACTGTCATGCAGACAAATCCTCATGCTTCAATAGTTGGCCTATATACATACTGTTTACCATTAGAGCTATGTAATGTACAGAATGTGCACATGTGATCTGTTTAACACATCGTGTGATACATGCATTGTTTACTGCAGCTGGTGGTCTCATCCAGAAGGGGTTACAGTATGTTTGCAGGCACACCTCCCACACTTAAACATACATATAACGCCCCTCTGCTACTCTCTCTGAAGACTGGAATTAGCAGGTTTTTGATTCACGCTGAAACACGTGCGTACGTCTTCTTCCTGTTCCCACCACCTATTTCTTCCTTTCCAGCACTTTCGCTCATTCTCCTCTGTGTCAAAGTAGAGCAGCATGATGACAACAGCAGGCATGACTCACTGGCTCTCGCACTCAGCATTATGTGTCTGGTGGAGATGTGAGAGTCTGAACACTCGGTGCAGATAGCGAGGAACACGATGGTGATGAAGTGAAACAAGGTGGAGACGCAGAGGTGTGAAACTTCCCACCTGAGCTGACGAGAGCTCCTGCACTGCTGTAGGAAGAGATACACTCTGCAGACGGAGTGTATCCTCTTTGGACTGACAGAAGTCTTTATGATCAAAGATACGGCAGGAAAAAAAGGTTGTTGGTTCAATTCTAGCTGAGGTTGAAGGTATAAAACTCATGTTTGCTTTTCTTGTGAGTTATCGTGGCTGTTAGAGCAGGTTGGCCTTTAACCTGTTAAACCCCGAGCCTGTTTTTCAGGTTTCAGGCTCGAAAATGACATTCCCAGAACAAATGACTGTAACTTCACTTCTAAAAGGTTTATATGAATAATTTTTGTTATCAAAGCAAGGTTACATCTGTGAGTTGGATGTAGAAGTGTCAGAATAAATATAGATGTTTCTGTGTAAGAGTAAATTCAGATGTAACATAGCAAAAAAAATGTAAATTCCTGTCTCCGCCTAAAGAAAACCCATTACTTATAGTGAAGACCAACCTTGAATGATGGGTTAGTAGCCTAAAAGCTTTAGGAATCCAAATTATAACATATAATAAGTACCCTGTATCAAGATTGAGGCAAAACAAGTGACATTTGACCTTTTTAGAGAGGTTTATGAAAATAAAGTCCAGGCGGAATAAGCTTTGGGCACATTTGGGCACATTTGGTTCCATCAGTGCCATTTGCCCTTTTTCAGATACCAGACTATAAAAATCATTGTATTACATTGAATAATCACTATAGGTATTCATTCCATTAAAAACATTTTTTTAAAAAAAATTTAAATAAAAAAAAAGATTCTTAAAAAAATATTAAAAATATTTGTGTGAGTGTGTATAAAAAAAATCAGGGTCCCTGTCGGCGGGGACCTTCGGGCTTAACAGGTTAATAACTGGATTTATTTTATTGTTTGTTAATGCTTATGTACCGCAATTAGAACTTTCTTTGAGTATGACATGTACTATACACAAACCGCAACCATAACTTTGGTGGTACGTCAAGATGTTCTTGAGCAACACGTTTAACACTTCATTTCTATCCATGTGATGCATGTGGGGGAATTTGAAATTTGATCCGAATGTTGTCATCTTTCTTCATTATTATGTCAAATACCTGTATCACATGTTTTATTGTTGTTGTTTTTTTAAATCATATTTAGTCAACCTCACCCGTGGTTGTGTGGTTTAAGATGTTAGACTAAAAGGCTGGACATTTTAGGGTTTGAGCTGTTTAAGTATATAAGTGTAGTCCAAATGGCGTTGAACCCCGACCAAACAATGTACGCCTTAGTATGTAAATGAGGTTTTATAAGTCTTATTTTTCTACAGAACGAATCGGTAATAAAAGTAAAGCAAATTAAAGTCGACGATTTGTTAAAAGTGTATCTACTCACAAAGGATCTCTTCTGAAGATTGAAATCCCTTGTCTCAGATTTAGTTTGATAGTTACAACAGTATATATAACTAGCTCATAAAACACAATAATGCATTTCAAAGTCATACAGAAGTAAGATGTATAATGTCAACATGAATAATAGTTTACTGATGGTTTTAAACACAACATGTATGAGCTTTAAAGACGTCACACACACACACACACACACACACACACACACACACACACACAGAGAGAGAGACGGAGTACAGACCTTTTGCAGTGCATCTCTGTGCAGAAATAGATCTGGAAGTCCTCTGAATTGTGGAGCACGTACAGGAAGGCACTGCGCTCGTCAAACTTGGAGATGCTGAAGAGAAAATCAATCAATCAGTAAAGCCCAATTTGCCTCAGGGTGCTTTACAATTTGTGCAGAATAGGACATCACCACTACTATTTAGAAATATGTATAGCTATTTGACTTGCATCCTTTGGTTACATAACCCTTTACACAGTTAGAAATACACCATCTATACCAGGGGGGTCAAACTCAATTTTATCGTGGGCCACATTAGCATTATGGTTGCACTCAAAGGGCCAGTTGTAACTATATAATCTATAAATACATAATATATATGAAAGAATGTATGATATTATATTATTGCCTCTTCATTGGATTATTATCGGATAGGGTAATAACTTCATAATTAACTACGTCTGAAAGCAGAAGTCTAGGGTAAATCATTGCAAGTCTCTTCAGTGCGCATGTCACACAAATGAGATGCATTGTGGGACGTGTAGTTTATGGGCAACATGCTTCTGTAAGATAAGATAAGATGGACCTTTATTAATCCCCGTGGGGAAATTCAGTAGTTTAACAGCAACAGGGTGAGATTGAAAAACAGGACAGATTAATAAAATTAAGATACAAAAAATAATTAAAATGAACACATAGATATACTGTAAAGTAGCATGTAACCGTATAACAGGGTATATGCAGGGATCCTGAAGTCAGATGTAATACATTTTAAGACCTTTTTTAAGACCTCATCGCCACTTGGAGTTCTAACCGGTTACCTTGGCGACACACTTTACCTCACATTGACTATATACAGTATTGATTGTCCTTCCTCCTTATCTTCCAACCATTTGGACGCAGACTTGCATTTCCCCATAACGATGTTTAACAACCGGCGTAAACGGACCGTCGCGCTATCGAGCAGTGAGCGTGCGACGTCCTGTTCTGATGACGTCAGACCCAACGGGATGCCATCAATAAACTCCACAGAATCACACTACACACCTACGCCATGACTACATTCAGGCAGACTGTAGAACACAACCTCTCTGGACCATTTATATACTTATTGAAAACAAGCTACAAAGTGTAATACCTTGGAAAATGCCGTTTAATACTTTTTAATAGCCTTCATTTCCGCTGAATTGATTTATCAACTATTAATACTTTTTAAGACCCCGCGGACATCCTGTAAAATAAACGTATTATATTCTTTGCAAGCTCTTGCGGGGCCACATAAAATGAAGTCGCGGGCCGGATTTGGCCCCCAGGCCTCGAGTTTGACACCCCTGATTTATACAGTTTTGTACATTTCACGTTTTTAGACTGTACACTATATGCACATTGACATTGCATTTGATCTCGTTGCACTGTCATCGCTACTACCTCTGCTTTTACCACTCTTATGTATTTATTTATTTGTGTCTATTTATTAGTGTGTTGCCAAATAAATGTCGTTGTACTTTGTATCATGACAATACAAATATATTCTTCAACACATTTAGTTGGACGGATCCCATGAGAGCAGAAATGACTCATTTCATGGGGGATGTCATAAGTCAAGAGAAAGACCTCGTTATTCTCTGGGTATGAAATAAAAGACTGTATGGCCGCTCCATCACAATACAAACCACAATGAATAGAACAAAAGCAGGATGTACTACTAATTGATATCCATTGTATGCATTATGAGTGTTTGTTTGCATCTGGAAAACGAACAGGACAAATTAAATGATGCTGAATTTCTGCACAAAAGACAGAGAGCTTCCATTCAAAAGCTAAATGGAAACTTTTACCCCCCGCACTGAGTCCATTTCTGCGGCGCTGAGCCAAGGCCAGACTGTATATTGTTGCTCGCAGCGCTGCTATTGTGTCCTGCTGACTGTCTGCAGGCTGAGTGGGCATGCACAATGACTCGTTCCCTAGCAACATGTGAGCACAGCCCTCCTCTGATCTGACAGCGAATTCCTCTGAGGACCGGGGAAGAGGAGACGCAGAGGAACACTCGAAAAACTGTCCATGGTAGACTGTCTGGGGTATTTGTGGAGCACTTTGAAGCAGAAATGCACGTCTTGAATCTGCACGTTGGATGCATTCAAGAGCATGCTGTTTGGCAATGCTTTTGTACATGACACCTCTGCACATGTTAGACCTTTATACATTTACAGTAAACCATAAGTCCAGATATATGTTTGGTTCATCATGTTATAATTCAGAATGAACATTTTGATTGTCATTCAAATCAGGTAAGGACAGTTTGCAGGCTTTTCTCCACGCAGGAAACCATACGAATAAGTGATCAAAGCAGTCATAGCAGCAAAGAGAAGAATAGAAAAGAGAAGGGACTAGTTACATTCATTTGAAGAGGACACATTCTGCTAATTTCCAGGTTCATATTTGTATTTTGTGACTCTACTGTGGCCGTTTCTCAATGTCGAGTAAACCTGCTGCAGAGCCACTATTTCAAGTATACTACGTCATCGAGTGGCGCCGAAGGACTGTTTAAATGCCAAGCATTCGGCGCTACTCGATGACGTAGCATACTTGAAATAGTGGCAGGTATACTCGACATTGAGAAGCGGCCTGTGACATGTTGGCATGCTTCAATGTTCAAAAAGGTCTTTATTTTTATATATATATAAGGTCTATAGGTGCAACATTTACAGTGATGGGTGTAAGTAAATATACTTTAAGATCAATAAATCTTTCTTTACATCATCTTTCGGTTGCAGTCTTTGAGGGGTGAAGGTATGTGTTTTTCATTTGTCACATATTTTTATAATCGGTACATTTCTGAGAGTCCCATTTTTGTCAAATCCATCAACAAAGGGTGCTCTGTCCTATAATTGCACATTAGCATGCAATTGATACATGTGAATATAAAAACACCTGAGAGATTAAAGCAGTTCAAACATACGTCAGGATTGGTTTAAAAGAGCCGTGCCATCCGTCTCAAAAGCAAAAGTGACATTTAGAGACATTAGGCGCTTTCACACCGGAGTACTTTTCCCAGTTTAGTTCCGATAAAGTTCAGAAAATGTGCGTTCACTTCACACCAAAAAAATCCGGAACTAGAATTTAGTTCATGAGAACCTTTCACCCCCTTTTCCATCCCTGCTAGAGAGCAGGGACTTTCATGGAAGAAACAGGTTCCTATGTCTGATTGGCTGGGCGGATTGCAAACCACGCCCCGTAAAACTCGCTTTGTGAAGCCGCCATTTTATTTGCTGGCATTAGCATTATTAGCATTAGCATTAGCCCAGCGCAGAAACGGAGAGAGACTAACTTATGGCAACGCAAAATAAAACATGGGAGCGGTGGAGAAGAGGAGGTGTCGGCGTTCTGGCGATTTACTCGGATTTACCAGTCCCCAACTCCGGGGACTTCCGGCCGGGGACTTCGGGCGGCAGTATACGCCGTGAAATTGTTTGCGGCCTGCCAGTAAACCCAAAGCAGAAGAAGAAGAAGAAGAAGAAGTGACATCAGCGGCTTAATTTGCCTAATCCTCCCTCAGGGATTTATTCCAGTGTGAACGCGATCTGCTCTTTAGTTCTGATTAACTAAATTCTCATGACCTAAGTACGGCAAAGAACTTGGTGTGAAAGCTATAAGGAGCTTTCACACCAAGTACTTTGCCGTAGTGGAGCTAATAAATGTTCTGCCAAACCAATATCTGATGGTACATTCAAACCACTCCTGTCCTCTGGAGACAGATTGTTGTCACGTCCCTCAGCTAAAATATGAGTGTGTGATTAAAGACAGCAGACACTGACCTGACTCCTCGCACTGACGTGGCGCTGAAGTTCCACTCATGGATCCCCTTGTGCTGCAGGAAAACAAATAACATCACTTCAGCTTCTGGGAGACGGTGAATCAATCAATACTCAATACTACTGATAGTAGTTGATTGGTTACAGTATTAGAGCAGAGGACATTGATGTAGCACTTTACTAGGATGAGTAACTGGTCAGCAATCACTTCTACTGATGTGCTGAAGTGGATATGAGCACTTCCATCCATCCATCCATCCATCTTCTCCCGCTTATCCGTGGTCGGGTCGGGGGTAGCAGTTCCAGCAGAGAGCCCCAAACTTCCTTTCCCCTCATCAACCAGCTCTGACTGGGGGGTCCCAAGGCGCTCCCAGGCCAGCGAAGAGATATAATCCCTCCACCTGGTCCTAGGTCTACCCCTCGGTCTCTTCCCAGCTGGACGTGCCTGGAACACCTCCCTAGGGAGGCGCCCAGGTGGCATCCTAACTAGGTGCCCGAACCACCTCAACTGGCTCCTTTCGACGCGAAGGAGGAGCTGCTCAACTCCGAGTCCCTCCCTGATGACCGAACCTCTCACCTTATCCCTAAGGGAGACGCCAGCCACCCTGCGGAGAAAACCCATCTCGGCCGCTTGTATCCGCGATCTCGTTCTTTCGGTCATGACTAAGCACTAAGCACTTCCATATGAGGGAATAATCAATGGCACAGAAATGCATGACAGTAAACAAGTCCATTATCTCATCGTAGCATCTGAAAACTGACAATCATCCTCCATGTATTCACTTCTGTTGGCAAATGTGATGTTTGATAAACAGTGAGTAGTTTAAGCATTGACATCATGTAAATCAATAAAAGCACAAAGAGACTGTTTGCGCTGTGGCAATGAACGCCAGCCAATCAGAAACAAGCCTTTCCTCTATGTCACAATGATTGTTTACTTTGCAAAGTAGTCAAAGTTTGGTAATAATATATAATTTGTTGTGTTTATTCGCAAAGAATTCAACAAAAATGCACTGCATACATTTCAGATTATTATTTTAATTGGACGACAAGCTTCAACAGATTTGAGTGTCCATTGCTTCTCTACTAAAATATACTTTTATAAATCTCCCTTAACTTATACCTCACTCATATTGGTGCTGATTGCATATTAAAACATGCGATAATTCACATCAAGACACCTTTTTGATTCGCATGGACCTTTTTCTAACATGTTTTTTATGTTTTATCTGAGATTCAGGAACAGATTTGTCAATTTAAGAGCAAGTTACAGAACACATAAGGGCATCATTCTGCGTCCGGCTTGTTGGACAATATGAACACTCACCATATCATCAGGGGCAACATGCCAGATCGACACCGTGTTGTCGTCCACGTCTTTGTTGATGGACAAATATGAAGGCTGGTACACTTTAGTGGGCTCTAATATCAACACCTGGAGGAATTAGAAATATGTTGCATTATTTAATTCATTTAAACAATAAAAAGTTTGATCATCACATATATCACACTGTTTTTCATCAATATATTATAGCTCTCAGATATATACAGAACATGTCTCTGATTGGCTCCAAACACCAAACAGATCATTGCAGCATTACCCATAATCCCCTCTGTTTCAGCCCTGTTTCCAAAGTGCTGATTCTCTGTCTGTTACTTTAGATGAAAATAAGGAGCCCCTCCCCACGCCCCTCTGAGAGAGATTTGGTTACAAAGAACTCAATGGTGCTCTAGAGGAGATTCAGGTGATAAGGGGGGGGGGGGGGGGTTACCTTGGTTGCTGATTGGCTAATGGTTACACAAGACAACACATCGTTATGACATCATAAAGTGGCCAAAATCTGATCAGCTCATTTTCAGACAGGTTTTTATAGAAATGGATCAAAAAGAGAGAGAATCTTTGTTCCTGAAACTTTCAGAGTCTCTTTCCACAGAGGGGACACATGTTGATGTAGAAGAGACATGAAGAAGAGGGGACACATGTTGATGTAGAAGAGACATGAAGAAGAGGGGACACATGTTGATGCAGAAGAGACATGAAGAAGAGGGGACACATGTTGATGTAGAAGAGATATGAAGAAGAGGGGACACATGTTGATGTAGAAGAGACATGAAGAAGAGGGGACACATGTTGATGTAGAAGAGACATGAAGAAGAGGGGACACATGTTGATGTAGAAGAGACATGAAGAAGAGGGGACACATGTTGATGTAGAAAAGACATGAAGAAGAGGGGACACATGTTGATGTAGAAGAGACATGAAGAAGAGGGGACACATGTTGATGTAGAAGAGACATGAAGAAGAGGGGACACATGTTGATGTAGAAGAGACATGAAGAAGAGGGGACACATGTTGATGTAGAAGAGACATGAAGAAGAGGGGACACATGTTGATGTAGAAGAGACATGAAGAAGAGGGGACACATGTTGATGTGGAAGAGACATGAAGAAGAGGGGACACATGTTGATGTGGAAGAGACATGAAGAAGAGGGGACACATGTTGATGTAGAAGAGACATGAAGAAGAGGGGACACATGTTGATGTAGAAGAGACATGAAGAAGAGGGGACACATGGTGATGTGGAAGAGACATGAAGAAGAGGGGACACATGTTGATGTAGAGAAGACATGAGGAAGAGGGGACACATGTTGATGTGGAAGAGACATGAAGAAGAGGGGACACATGTTGATGTAGAAGAAACATGAAGAAGAGGGGACACATGTTGATGTAGAAGAGACATGAAGAAGAGGGGACACATGGTGATGTGGAAGAGACATAAAGAAGAGGGGACACATGTTGATATAGAGAAGACATGAGGAAGAGGGGACACATGTTGATGTAGAAGAGACATGAAGAAGAGGGGACACATGTTGATGTAGAAGAGACATGGAGAAGAGGGGACACATGTTGATGTAGAGAAGACATGAGGAAGAGGGGACACATGTTGATGTAGAAGAGACATGAGGAAGAGGGGACACATGTTGATGCAGAAAAGACATGGAGAAGAGGGGACACATGTTGATGTGGAAGAGACATGAAGAAGAGGGGACACATGTTGATGTAGAAGAGACATGAAGAAGATGGGGACACATGTTGATGTAGAAGAGACATGAAGAAGAGGGGACACATGTTGATGTAGAAGAGACATGAAGAAGAGGGGACACATGTTGATGTAGAAGAGACATGAAGAAGAGGGGACACATGTTGATGTAGAAGAGACATGAAGAAGAGGGGACACATGTTGATGTAGAAGAGACATGAAGAAGAGGGGACACATGTTGATGTAGAAGAGACATGAAGAAGAGGGGACACATGTTGATGTAGAAGAGACATGAAGAAGAGGGGACACATGTTGATGTAGAAGAGACATGAAGAAGAGGGGACACATGTTGATGTAGAAGAGACATGAAGAAGAGGGGACACATGTTGATGTAGAAGAGACATGAAGAAGAGGGGACACATGTTGATGTAGAAGAGACATGAAGAAGAGGGGACACATGTTGATGTAGAAGAGACATGAAGAAGAGGGGACACATGTTGATGTAGAAGAGACATGGAGAAGAGGGGACACATGTTGATGTAGAAGGAGACATGAAGAAGAGGGGACACATGTTGATGTAGAAGAGACATGAAGAAGAGGGGACACATGTTGATGTAGAAGAGACATGAAGAAGAGGGGACACATGTTGATGTAGAAGAGATATGAAGAAGAGGGGACACATGTTGATGTAGAAGAGACATGAAGAAGAGGGGACACATGTTGATGTAGAAGAGACATGAAGAAGAGGGGACACATGTTGATGTAGAAGAGACATGAAGAAGAGGGGACACATGTTGATGTAGAAGAGACATGAAGAAGAGGGGACACATGTTGATGTAGAAGAGACATGAAGAAGAGGGGACACATGTTGATGTAGAAGAGATATGAAGAAGAGGGGACACATGTTGATGTAGAAGAGACATGAAGAAGAGGGGACACATGTTGATGTAGAAGAGACATGAAGAAGAGGGGACACATGTTGATGTAGAAGAGACATGAAGAAGAGGGGACACATGTTGATGTAGAAGAGACATGAAGAAGAGGGGACACATGTTGATGTAGAAGAGACATGAAGAAGAGGGGACACATGTTGATGTAGAAGAGACATGAAGAAGAGGGGACACATGTTGATGCAGAAGAGACATGAAGAAGAGGGGACACATGTTGATGTAGAAGAGACATGGAGAAGAGGGGACACATGTTGATGCAGAAGAGACATGAAGAAGAGGGGACACATGTTGATGTAGAAGAGACATAGAGAAGAGGATTTTGCACAATAGGTGACCTTTAAGGTTTTATCTGGAGGCTCTTACCGGAAATCGGACGGAGGAGACGTCTTTCTTCGTGGCCTCGACCAGAAAGTCCATCCAGAAATCCACCAGCTCCTGCTTGGGGGCCGGCTGCTCCGTGCACGGCTTCTTAAACTGCTGGTAGATGAGGATGGTCTCCACCAGCGAGCGCAGGTACCTGAACCACCCAGAGGGAAGGAATGTTTAGTTACTGTGCCCAGAAAGAAAGTCTGAATGCAAAGCCTTTTTCCGCCTCAAACAAAACCTATTTGACATCACCTGTTCCTCTGAGAAAAACCTCTGCAAACACAACGGCATGCGGCGGATCAGTGGCATGCGTGTCATATCGTTTCAAACCCGTGAGCTCAGATCAAGAACGATCACATAAACAAACAATACCATTGTGTTTCCATGCTCGTTTGTCTTTGTGACATTAATGGGGACTTAAAGAGTTCTCACAGCTCAAACATAAATAAAGACCAGCAGGAGAGTGTTCACTCCTCCACATGTTGCGCATGTAATACGCCGTATAAAATAGCAAAGGAATGCATATCAAGTCTGAAATTATGTTAAGCTGGTAGTTAAGACTTTGTTACTCCACCATGTAGAGGATTAAGCACGGATTAGAAAAGCTATAGTTTCGTCAGCACGTTTTTAATTGATAGGAATTGGAGGTTTTATGTTCCTTTCTTGCTATAGTTGTACTTACTTAGGGCTGCTCGATTATGGCAACAATCATAATCTCGATTATTTGGGTCGATAATTGATATCACGATTATTAAAAACGATTATCCATTTACTTTGAAAACATCCATTTATTGAAAAAAACTACCCTGAACTTTAAGTATAATTCAACTGAAAAACCAATAATATTTTTTATCCATGTACTTTTTCTTGTAATGTTTAATTGAACTATTCATATTTTAGACTGCACTGTAACTTTTATCCATGTATTTTTCCTTAATGTTTATTTTATTAGCTTTTCTTTTTTAATGCTTAATGTCTTTCATTTTTTTTGTAAAGCACTTTGAATTGCCTTGTGTTGAAAAGTGCTATATAAATAAACTTGCCTTAAAAATAATCGTTTTATTTCGATTATGTTGTTTTCAAAATACGATTAATTGAGCAGCCCGAGTTATACACAGTACACCCATACCTGCATTGCAGTTAAGGTTTGTGTTCCATCTTAGTTCAGGTTGAATCCACGGCGCAATGAGAACAGCTGTTGCTCACACAAAACATTTACATGCTGGTAATCTTGACAAACTGCCAGTTTCAAGTGGTGTTTCCTGTCTAAGAACATTCTTTCTTTTCACAGAGCAAATGATATGCATCGTGATTCATTTGGAATTCTCCTCGAAATGTCACCAGGCTCGAAACTGAATCAAAATCCATATAAAAGCAGAGCTTCTGTTGAAGACACAGCGAGTTCCTCTGTTTACTGTTCTTCCTGCAAAACACAACACATGTTTGCACAAAGGCAACAGACGCCTCTGTGGCTTCAGGGGAGAGCAGAGCGTCAGACCAGGATGCGGTCTCAAGTGTGTTTCTGCTCTGCCTGCATCTCACCAGATGGGGGCTTTAAGTTTGAAGAGCTTCTCCGAGGACTGGATGACCCTGGTGTTGTCACAGGCCAGGATGCTGGCGCCCAGGAAGAAGCCCACGTCCCAGTAGCTCTGCAGCTTGTCCAGGCTGCCCTTCTTCCCCAGCAGGCTGCTCAGCTTCACCCCTGGGACACGAGACATTTAAAAGGTCACATATTATGCAAGACCATGTCTTTTATACATCAACATGTGTCCCCTCTTCCTCATGTCTCTTCCACATCAACATGTGTCCCCTCTTCCTCATGTCTCTTCCACATCAACATGTGTCCCCTCTTCCTCATGTCTCTTCTACATCAACATGTGTCCCCTCTTCTTCATGTCTCTTCTACATCAACATGTGTCCCCTCTTCTTCATGTCTCTTCTACATCAACATGTGTCCCCTCTTCTTTATGTCTCTTCTTCATCAACATGTGTCCCCTCTTCTCCATGTCTCTTCTACATCAACATGTGTCCCCTCTTCTTCATGTCTCTTCTTCATCAACATGTGTCCCCTCTTCTCCATGTCTCCTCTACATCAACATGTGTCCCCTCTTCTTCATGTCTCCTCTACATCAACATGTGTCCCCTCTTCTTCATGTCTCCTCTACATCAACATGTGTCCCCTCTTCTTCATGTCTCTTCTACATCAACATGTGTCCCCTCTTCTTCATGTCTCCTCTACATCAACATGTGTCCCCTCTTCTTCATGTCTCTTCTACATCAACATGTGTCCCCTCTTCTTCATGTCTCTTCCACATCAACATGTGTCCCCTCTTCTTCATGTCTCTTCTACATCAACATGTGTCCCCTCTTCTTCATGTCTCTTCTACATCAACATGTGTCCCCTCTTCTCCATGTCTCTTCTACATCAACATGTGTCCCCTCTTCTTCATGTCTCTTCTACATCAACATGTGTCCCCTCTTCTCCATGTCTCTTCTACATCAACATGTGTCCCCTCTTCTCCATGTCTCTTCCACATCAACATGTGTCCCCTCTGTGGAAAGAGACTCTGAAAGTTTCAGGAACAAAGATTCTCTCTCTTTTTGATCCATTTCTATAAAAACCTGTCTGAAAATGAGCTGATCAGATTTTGGCCACTTTATGATGTCATAACGATGTGTTGTCTTGAGTAACCATTAGCCAATCAGTAACCAAGGTAACCCCCCCCCCCTTATCACCTGAATCTCCTCTAGAGCACCATTGTGTTCTTTGTAACCAAATGTCTCTCAGAGGGGCGTGGGGAGGGGCTCCTTATTTTCATCTAAAGTAACAGACAGAGAATCAGCACTTTGGAAACAGGGCTGAAACAGAGGGGATTATGGGTAATGCTGCAATGATCTGTTTGGTGTTTGGAGCCAATCAGAGACATGTTCTGTATATATCTGAGAGCTATATATATTGATGAGAAACTGTATAATAGGGACCTTTAATACAATAAGTAGATGGTTTTTGTTGCTCCTTCACCCCTGAGGCCATTGCATGATGAAATCCTAAGAGAGCTGCAGTGAGACTGTGGCAAGAGAATAAAACATGTTCATACTTGGATATGTC
This sequence comes from Pseudochaenichthys georgianus, assembly GCF_902827115.2. Classification (NCBI taxonomy): domain Eukaryota; kingdom Metazoa; phylum Chordata; class Actinopteri; order Perciformes; family Channichthyidae; genus Pseudochaenichthys; species Pseudochaenichthys georgianus. The sequence goes on along the minus strand of NC_047526.1, from coordinate 30,972,932 downwards.
ACAATGTGCAGGACAAAGTAGGGCTGCTCGATTATGGCAAAAACCATAATCTCGGTCAATAATTGATATCACGATTATTAAAAACGATTATCCATTTACTTTGAAAGCATCCATTTATTGAAAAAATTATTTGACCAGTATGTTTTTAACAGTTGATTACCCTGAACTTGAAGTGTAATTCAACTGAAAAACCAAAAAAAAAAAAAAAAAAAAAAAAAAAATTAAATAATCGTTTTATTTCGATGATGTTGTTTTCATAATCATTTCAGGCCAAAATCGTAATTGCGATTAAAATACGATTAATTGAGCAGCCCTAGAACAAAGGTGTGATTTGTCATTGTGTTCTGCAAGAATGTAAAGGTATTATAGATAATGGTTCTGGTTGCTGCCGCGGTAACCAGTCATTTGAAGAAGCAGCTGGGGGCTGGAGGCATGCGGGCAGAGCATGGAGGGAGGGTGGGGCTCAGATTCCCAGGACTTCCTGCTCCGTTTCCCACATTCCTGAACTCCTCTGAGCCTCAGGTTTCAGGACAGAACACACAGGTTTGGAACAAGGGCTTAGCAGGAGGAAATGTGTCTATATGCACTCAGATGTTTCTTTTTTAAAGCAGCTATAATCAATATGTTTTACAAAATACTGAAATAACTTATGTGACAAGAAGTGAGGAACACAGAGCATTATCACAAGACTCTGCAGTTCCCATCAGCGCTATAGATAGATACCTATACCTCATTGTTTGCTCTCAGTGCTCCCAAACAGTTTGGCCACAGCAGACTGCTGCACCAAACATTAGACAGGCACTGTTTACAACTAGCTAGTGGACATGTACGAATCTTAAGAGCTATATGTTTACCTCCATGGTTGTTCGAGACCAAAGCTGAGCGAATATTAGCCTTAGATTCCTCAGGTTGACAGAAACGACAAATGTATGTTAACGTTGGTTTGTGTCTGCCCTGCCCGATATGTAAATGAACTATTTGATAACACAGGAAGCATCAGGCAGATGTTTAAAGTGGTAAGACTGAGCAAAAGAAGATACAGTGAAATCAAAACAATGAATCGACCTGAAAGAAGTTGCAAAAAGTGCTAATATTACATTTCACATTATCATTTGGTCCATTATGAATATCAAAACATTGATCAGCTTTAACCTGCAGGTTTTAACATATGGATGCAAATGATAAAATAGACACTTTCATTTCTAATGTCTTCCTTGTTGTATTCCGTGCCCTGGATGGATTTGACGGATCACAAAGGACGGTTGCCGGGTAGGTTACAGATATCCAGTCTAGCACCCACTCACCCACTTTGCGGAGCTCGAAGGACGTTTCGAACTGGTGTCCTGCTGCCAGGAGGAGAACAGCGTAGTTTATCCCAGAGTGCAGTGTCGGCTCTGACTCAAACCCCATTTTAAACCTGAGAGGAAAAACATAATGACTCCAATAAGCACTTTGCCTCCAAGCAGTGCGTCATACAACATCACCAGCATCTCCCAGAAACATTATGTTCAAGGGGCTTTCGGAGACAATTCAAGATACAAAAACAATTACAGCCATATTGAGTTGGGACCACAGAAGGGCAAACGGCGACTGAGTACTCAACGAGACATTTATATAATGAGCAATCTGTTGATCCGAGGGAAGGGGAATGTTATTAGAGGAGCCTCTGCTTAGCTGTGGCACAATAACACAAACGGCATATTTAATCGAATAAGATACGAGACCTACGAAGCAATTTCCAGATGGAAGCAATCAACAGCCTTCTGGTAATAGTATTGCTCTGTTATTAAGTCAACTTCCGTCAGTTACTGTTAGCAGCCATAAGCTTAGAGGTCACTGAGATACCCATGAGGAAATGGCAAACTAACGAGTAACAAGTCAACCTTATTTGCATGACTGCATCCAGCTGAAAGCCCTTGTTGTGCAACGTATTGCAGAAGTATGAACACATCCTGCTGTAAACATCCAGTCACTCGAGGTGTTTCCAAAGACGTTCTCTTTTGTCAGTTGCACCTTTGCACATTTTGTTCTGTACAGGATGGAAGTTGCTTTAAGGTGTCACCCTGTAATTGTTTGCTCTCGATAAAGGGTTTTACCTTTACGATAACAGCTATTTCAGTCCATTTAAATCCAGTGATTCCCCTGGAAGGAATCTATCACGCATCTTCCCCTTCCAAACAATTCTTCTAACGATATTTATATCAGACTTAGCATCTGGAGGAGCTCGCTCACCACTGAGTGCTGCTGTCTCTGCTCGGCGTGTCGGTGAAGTGAGACTCCAGGAACATGTCCTTATAGATCCGCCCCACCAGGCAGTAGATGTCCGAGGCGACCTGCTCCTCCCCGTTCACCAGAGGCAGCATGATGTCCAGAGCCTTCTGTCTGTCGCCCGGCAAGTTCCTCCTACACACACAGCCAGAGAGGACGGACATCAGAAGTCAATCTGATTGACTGTCAGTGACTACAAATACATATTGCTGTTGAAGCATGTTAGATTATTAAAATAAGACAACATCCTTTAAGACCTATTCAATAAATAAAAAGAAATATATAAAGGTAGGTAAATAATAAAGACTAAAAGAACATTTAAAGTAAAAAGCTAATCTAAAAAGACATGTCTTTAGCTGGTGATGACGAGACCTTTACCAAACGTGTCTTCCATTTAGAGCAAATTAATAAAAAAAAGCGCTATAATAAATGTAAGGAATTATTATTATTATTATTATTATTAATACACAGAAGCTCTTCTGTAAACTATCTAAAATAATGCGTGGTTGAAGGTAGCTGCAGCGAGTTATGTTCAGGGTTCCCTGAAGAAAAACTAATCAGCTTCAAGCAATCTATCTGGACATGTGTCAGTTTCAGGTTCATATCAGTACTTAGTGTCTCTCCTGGGACATGTCTCCATGCTCTAATGTTCAAAAAGCTCTGTATTGTTCTCGTACTGCCTGTGCTGCAGCACCTCTTTTCACCCTCTGTCTGAAACCAGAGCCCAGTCTGCTCTGATTGGTTAGCTGGCCGGCTCTGTTGTGATTGGTCAACTTGCTTAGAGATGTACCACCCCTTAGCCCAGGGGTGTCAAACTCAAGGCCCGGGGGCCAAATCCGGCCCGCAACTTCATTTAATGCGGCTCCACAAGAGCTTGCAAAGAATATCATATGTTTATTATACAGTCACAGGCCGCTTTACAGAAGCACAATGCCCATAAACTACATGTCCCACAATGCATCTCAAATTAGACTTTTTTCTCGGAAATTGACTTTTTTTTTCAAAATGTCACTTTTTTTTTTTCTCAGAATTTGGCTTTTCTTTTTAAATTATTTGTGACATGCGCACTGAAAGAGACTTACAATTGTTTGCTTCTGCTTTCAGACTTAGTTAATTATGAAGTTATTACCCTCCGATAATAATCCAATGCAGAGGCAATCATGTAATATAATACATTATTTTATATATATTAAATATTTATATATGTATATTTATATCGTCTTAAAGTTACAACTGGCCCTTTGAGTGCAACCATGATGCCGATGTGGCCCGTGATGAAATTGAGTGTGACCCCCCTGCCTTAGCCTATCACGTACAATGTGTTGGAGCGCTAGCCAATAGAAGCACGAGTGTTACAAAGTGATGTCACTATGTTACAGAAGTAAACAAAGGCCTCCAATGGAGGTGTTTCAGCAGGAATTGTAGCTATTGCAGACCATTTACATGCACACAAACCTATATAACACACCAGAGGAAAGAGAAACCCCCAAAAGGCCTCTTTAAACATTGTATACTTCTTCTATATAAAGGGGTACCCAACTATTTGTTCACAAGGCCTGAGGATTGCTTTGCCTGTAAAAAGTTGTACTGTATGCTCTAAAGTGAGCTAAAATACTGTATTTTGTTGCATCATGGGAAATGTAGTTTTGTAGCTTGACCAATCCTCTTTTTTAAGCAAGTCTTGCAAGTCCTCTACACTAAGGGAAGTTCACTGCTAATTGGTGGATTCATTCCAACTTCTACAAGGTGACTTATGCTGCATTTAGAATGGCCTACTCCCAAAGAAATCAACATATTTCAACAGGTTGGTTTAAACAGTCCATTTGACAGATGCTAATTCATCACGTCAACACACATCTCATGAAGGGAGTAACAGCCTGCACCACTTAACAAGGACGCAATTAAACAGTTGAGAGAACAATAGTAAACCAGGTCAACCGCAGAGCACTTAATATGTCACATGATCCAGAGCTAGATTTAATGTTATGCATTCAATACAAAAAATGCTGATACTTAAATGTATGTGCATGTTGAGTATGTGGGTATGTTTAAATAATCACCTCACCCCCTAATTATGCCCCGACACTGTATAATAAGCAACCATTTAAAAACCACAAAGGAAATGAACTGCAACCCCATGAGGTGTTAATTGATTGGATGTTTTGTCAACAGAAGCTTTTATATTTCCTGTTTTGATTAAACACTGTGCAGAAAACATGTTATTAATGGCTCTGCTTCATCAGAAATAATGAAACAAACCAGGAGTACAGCTGGCTCTCTAGTATGAGCAATCAAGGTTGGATAAACAAAACCATTACATCAAATTCCCTTAAGGTGGGGTAGGTTTCAGAAACCGGCTCGAGATGCACTTTTTGTTATATTCCATGGAATGCTCTTAACATCCCGATAGCAATGAATATCTGAAGTGCTTTGACAAAAAATGCATAAAAAAACGTCATCTGTGGAAGCCGTGGTACTGTAAAAAGTACAGATTGCCGCCCTGTCTGTCAGCCTTCCATCTCGTGGAAGAATGTACCTCGTGCCGTCATTGGGCGTGCATTGCAGCAGTACTTCGATGACTCGCCAGCAACAGGCGGCCACTTCCACCAGTCTGCTGACGTCACGTTCATGTGTGTTGGAGGAGGTGCTCTGTAAGGAAGTCTGAAGGAAGGGGCGGATTCTTTTTGGCAGTGTACTTTCAAATGTTAGTGCACTCGAGCCGGTTTCTGAAACTTACCTTTAAGAGATTTACTCACAATTCTAATTACAATTCTTAATAAATAAAGGATATGAGCCACACTGGCTTTTAATTATAACTTTAATTATCAGTTTTTTTGGTTAACTTATTTGAAAACAAGACCTTAAAGGTAGGTAGGAATGTAGAAACCAGCTCGAGTGCGCTAGAATGTGAAAGTACACAACCGGAAACAATCTGCCTCTTCCTTCAGACTTCCTCACAGAGCCCCTCCTCCAACACACACGAACGCGCACATGACCAATGAGGGCACGAGATAAGTGTGTGCACAGATGGCAGGCTGACAGGCAGGTAGGCCATCCATCCTTTTTACAGCGCCACGGCTTCCACAGATGACATGTTTTTATGTATTTATTGTCGAAGCATTTAATTTATTCATTGCTATCGGGATGTTAAGAGCATTCCATGGAATATAACAACACGTGTTTCTGAAGTGAATGACCTACCCCACCTTTAATGGAAGTTAAAATGTTCAGTTTTGTTAATTGGACTTTTTAGTCATTTTAGAAGCTTCTAATGACTTTCAAATGTTCTTAATAAGTTAATGAAGAATACAAGACAGGAAATGCCATGGTGGAATATATCAGGGACACACAATGGCCGATTAGAAACACATACTGTACAACCTATCAGTCGCATTCAGGAAGAGTACTTTTGGTCAGACGTCATTCTCGGTCACAGCATTAGAAAACTGGAACTCTCCACCCACTCAAATCAGAGACATCCAGACACATCCACCTCCACAGCTCACTTAACAACATGGTTCACTGAGACCTACACCTGCACACACTAGTCTGTGTTTCTGAGCATGGCGTGAATGTTACATGTTGTGATCATGGATGTTGCCCCTCGTTTGTGATGTGCTATATGTGACATGTACTGTATGTGGTAACATGTGTTGTTTATTGTTCTCTTTTATCCATCATTTTCACCTGTATCTACTTGTCTTTCATCCTTTTTAATTAATTTTATATTTTTTTTATAACTAATGTGCACCGACAGAAATGCTAGAGAGGTTCATGTTGTTTATGTTTGCTTTTTCTCATTCCAGGCTTCTTGATTGTTTGCACCCGTCATCCATCCTGTGTCTCCGGTGCCCATCAGTGTCAGCCTCGCCCCTGATTGGTCCCACCTGGGTCTTGTCACCCTGTGCTTAAATTCCCCTGTCTCCCAGTGTTCTTTGTCAGTTCGTATTGTCTTATGCTATGGTCAGGTCGATGTTTCTTGTGCTCGTGAAAAGTTTCATTCCTCACTACGTTCGCTATTTTTGTCATCTCGGCTCGAGATTGATAGTTACCCTTTTTGTTGTTCACAGCTGTATTGGAAAATAAAGTATCTTACAAATACTTTACTTCTGTCTCCCGGGTCGTGCAATTGGGTCCTACATCCTAAGTGTCTGAGTTCGTAACATGCTGTTGATAGATTGTGATTTTAAGGGCGTCTATCTGGCCGGGGACAACAGCTGGAAATTAGCCATGTCGGCTAAAGCTGCTCCATTTACTGTTTTTGTGACAGTTCATCGATGGGGACTGTCCACGACACTATAAATAAACTAATATATACATGTATGGTATGTCCTCTTCAAAGCAACCTGTGCAATGCCAGCTTCAGGATTGCCATGATATATAAATCGGACAGGATAAAGAGACCACCATTACAATAATCCTCACATCTGTACAAACGACTTGTTTGTTATTAATATCCACTCAGACTGATATCGCTTATATCTTCAGGGAATCCTCATTGTTATGCTAATGTATGCAGTGAAATGCTTCAGAGCCTCTATTCCATCGGGGTCATTTTTCTTCTTTGGGGATGAAATCTCAATAAGGCTTTGTTCCTGAGATAATGAACGTGTCAAAACCCCGAACTTCATCAAGGAAGCAAGCGGTGTAGCGAAGAATTAAACTCTCGCCCCGGCTGAAAGTGTGATATAAACACATCACGGCTCCTCTACAGAGTGTAAAGGATAAATAAAACATAGGAGCCGACAGCTATTACCATGGAGACTGGCCAGAGAGAAGCCCTGCTCTCGGCGAACACATCTCTATATGTCTTGCTTACTTCTCTGATTTGAAGGAGGAGATTCTGCCCTGGCTCCCGTCAGCCCCCCGCGGCGCTAACACTGGCCGAGAGGCTGAGCCCATTAGTCCACACACACTCCATCTCTTACAAGCCGAGCACGTCACAGCAACCACTGAGCGAATAAGTATAATCTCAAGGCAGAAATAGTGGGTCAGAACTCAGTAGAAAGAGTCAAGGTAATGATCGAGTCCACTTGAAGGTGAAACTTAATTCGTTTTTTTATTTATTTAACTTAATGACTCTCTCCTGCAACGTGCAATCAGCGTAGGACAGCTTTTACAGACCATGTGATTTGAATGTAATTATTGGTTAAATGTCAAAGAAACAACACTTTCTGAACAAGACAGCTTCTATTGGGAAGAACTAAACTGTCCACTAGTAGAGGGCAACATGATAAAATACTCTTAATAATTACCATGTTCCTACTAACTAATGGCTTCTCTAACGCCATTTGCTTTTGCTATGGCAACAGAGGGTATAATTAAGGGATTTAAGTGGGTCAGAGGCAGAGAAGAGCTGCAGGGAGGCAACGCTAACAATATTGGATAATGATTCTACAATGCAATAATAATAAACACGAGGGACTGAGTTGAGAAATTGACAAAATAACAAAGGACAAACTCTGTTTTAGTACTTGCCAACATTATCCATTAAACATTCAATGATATCTATGATGTACAAATATCTCAAGATGTAATATATTTAATTACGTTATTGCATTCTCAACTGACTCCCCGGATATGAAAGTATTAAAAGCAAAATATCTATAGGTTTTTCTTTGAATTCAAATCATAATCCTGTTTATCCTGCAAAAAGGTGTCGATTCTAGATAAAAAAATAAGAACAGTAAACGAATGAATCAATCATAGGCGGCGAAAATCAAGAATAAAGCAAATATTACTCATTATTCAAGACGTCTTATGCCTCATTATCCCCGAAACACTCAAAGAACCCTTATTACACATCCCCTAACAATCACATGACAGAGCTAATGTTGGAAATAACCGTCAGATGTGTGTCGTGTCCTGCTCTTAATCCACTGAAGGAGAGTCTCCTGTCGTTAACACATATCGTATGTCTCACACAATGTCTCAGAGTAGCTGCGTGGAGCTCGTAAACACGCCGTCACATCCTGGAAGCGAGCCAGTGCAAAACAAAACGGGTATCTTGGCACCCTGCAGAAATATTTCCCAATCGGTGCCAAATATAAAATAAAAACAGCTCGTTTTATTGCAGTTTGAGGCAGACACACCACCAAGTTTACAAGAAAAGCAGCTGGTGAGAAACCGGCAGTCTGAACCTCCCTGTGTCGTACATCTGTCTTTTCCCCTGAGCACAGCACCATGCTACTAATAACGTCACTGCTGCTGAACCTGGATCTGCGGCTGCTTGTAACTTCCATAATAAGAACAATCCAGATGTAATTGGGGGTTGAGAATGTTCTCCCTTCACTACTGCGTATGAAACACTTTCCAAAATAAAAAGATACACTCTGGGACAACTTGATAAATGCATCATTTAAGCCATAAAAGACCATGCAAGGCGGAGATGAAGAATGACTTTCCTCAACTGAGTGTTTCTGTCAGCTAAGAGTGAATTATTGTCCTTGTGTGTTGGCTGGAAGATACAATGTTTTTAAATCATCATCATCATCATCATCATCATCATTGAGCACATTTCAAACACAAACATAGTCAAAGCGGTTTACAAAAGCATTTGAAAGAATAACAAGGTTTTTAAAAGGAAAGTCATCACTTTGTAACACTCGCGCTTCTATTGGCTAGCGCTCCAACTCATTGTACGTGATAGGCTAAGGGGCGGGACATCTCTAAGCGGTTGACCAATCACAACAGAGCCGGCCAGCTAAGCAATCAGAGCAGACTGGGCTCTGGTTTCAGACAGAGGGTGAAAAGAGGTGCTGCAACACTTCTTATTTAAATCTTACCGATTCAGTGCAAAGGCGTAGTGGAACTTCACGTGTGGATGAGCCACGGGGTCAAAGGTCGGAAGCTTCTCCAGAGTCTCCACCAGCTTCACGATGGACTCATAATCCTGGAAGATAAGTGAGTACACTGATGAGCACGCTGATCATTGCTAAGCATTGTGGGACAAAGTCTTCCAAACACACTCCGACCCATCAAGGTCCCGAGCGGCTTTGAGGCCAGAGGGAGAGTTGCTGATGCATTGTATTCATTTGGCCTGAGTCTCAACTACCTACTTAACAACAAAAGCACTTCAATAATGGAGTGGCCCCTTCATCATATTTTAGTTTCTGCTTCTTTTCTACGTAGTCCCTATACCCAAAGCATGTTGAATAATTCAGCACGTCCTCGATGCTTGTTGTCCTAATAAAAGATTCATGAGGAGGCTGAGCGCTGCCCACGGTGAGAGGGAGATTGGGACGAGGAGCGCCATTGCATTGCTGAGACTTAAGAGTGGAAAAGAGCAGCAGGTTTAAGACGAGCAGACCAAACGCTTCGCCTCAAGCTCTCCACAGGCGGTCGGCTGCTGATTGAGAGAGGATAGCCCGTAAAAGTTATGACGCTGACATGAGTGTCCTCTGTCTAGCTGGTACTGTAGTGATGAACAGTGTTTACCTATGCTAAGGTCAGTAGCATCACACACAGATCATCTCTACTTAGTCTGCCATTTGTTTGAACTCAAGTAGGGCAAGAGCTGAATGTCTGATATACCGTAACAGTTCCTTTTAGAAACGTTAGGGATGTTGTGCTGAAAGTCATGTATCAAGTGTTCAGGATATATAATTAGGGGGACATGGTTTAAACTTCGAAGAGAGCCATACATCCTGATTGATAAATTGTTTTTTCTTCTGAATTCAAATTGAAATTGAGCAACACTGTGCTTTTTAAAATAATTGCTGTCATTCAAGAGGTTGTTGTCGGCCTCCAAAAGTCTAATGAAGATAGTTGTCTGAGGTTTTTTTTGTAGAAAAACTTAAACGGTTACTTGTTAAAGCTTTAAAATGCAAGGTTTATTTATTGTTTGTTTGTCTTTGTGAGGGTTTGACTGTTCAACTTTTTAATTATTACCCCACTCCAATCCACAGACATCTCATATGATCTCTACTCTACTGTAAGGCAAGGCAAGGCAAGTTTATTTATATAGCACTTTTCAACACAAGGCAATTCAAAGTGCTTTACAAAAAATGAAATACATTAAGCATTAAAAAAGAAAAGCTAATAAAATAAACATTAAAATACATGGATAAAAGTTACAGTGCAGTTTAAGATATGAATAGTTCAATTAAAAGCAGCGACAAAAAGAAAAGTCTTCAGCCTGGATTTGAAAGTAGTCAGAGTTGCAGCGGACCTGCAGGTTTCTGGGAGTTTGTTCCAGATATTTGGAGCATAATAACTGAACGCTGCTTCTCCATGTTTAGTTCTGACTCTGGGGACAGAAAGCTGACCCGTCCCTGAAGACCTGAGAGATCTGGATGGTTCATAATTTAGCAGGAGGTCAGAAATGTTTTGTTTTGGGCCTAAACCATTCAGTGCTTTATAAACCAGCAGCAGTATTTTGAAATCTATTCTTTGACACACAGGAAGCCAGTGTAAAGACTTCAGAACAGGAGTGATGTGATCCACTTTCTTAGTGTTAGTGAGGACTCGAGCAACGGCGTTCTGAATCAGCTGCAGCTTCCTAATAGATCTTTTAGTGAGACCTGTGAAGACACCATTGCAGTAGTCGAGTCGACTGAAGATAAAGGCATGGACAAGTTTTTTCCAAATCCTGCTGTGACATTAGTCTTTTAATCCTAGATATGTTCTTTAGGTGATAGTAGGCTGATTTAGTAACTGTTTTAATGTGACTGTTGAAACTCAGGTCAGAGTCCATGACTACACCTAGATGTCTGGCTTTATCTGTTGGTTTGAACATTGCAGACTGAAGCTCAGCGCTAACTTTTATACGTTCTGCCTTGGCTCCAAAAACCATTACCTCAGTTTTATCTTTGTTTAATTGGAGAAAGTTCTGACACATCCAGTCATTGATTTGTTCACTGCACTTACTCAGTGTTTGAATTGGAGCATAGTCTCCTGGTGAAATTGTTACATAGATTTGTGTGTCATCTGCATAGCTATGGTAACTTATTTTGTTGTTTTTCATTATCTGAGCCAGTGGTAGCATGTAGATGTTAAAGAGAAGAGGCCCCAAGATGGAGCCTTGAGGAACCCCACATGTCGTATTTGTCAACTCAGATGTGTATGTACCTATAGAAACAAAGTTGTTTCTGTCCTTTAAGTAGGATTCAAACCAATTTAGAACTGTTTCCGAAAGTCCCACCCAGTTTTCCAGTCGGTCTAGTAATATGCTGTGGTCAACAGTGTAAAACGCAGCACTGAGATCTAATAATACTAACACTGAAGTTCTGCCACTGTCTGTGTTTAAGTGGATGTCATTAAAGACCTTTACAAGAGCAGTCTCAGTGCTGTCGTTTGGACGAAAGCCTGACTGGAACACATCGAAACAGTTATTTAAATGCAAGAAATGACTGTATGGACCAAAGCAACATGAAGAATGTTATATAGACGAGAGGCAGTCTGTAAGATGGCAGAAAAAACAAGAGTTTCTTTAAAAGCAGGTTCATCCATAGCATTACAATAGGAAGAGGGGGCTTTTCTCTCAGTGTTGATTGATTTCTGGTAAATACACTTGCTTATATGAATAAAAGTCCTTACAAAAAACAAACCACAAAAAAGAATATCCAACAACACATTATCTCCAACATCTATCCTATAATTACCTGAGGCAGCACTTAATTCAACCAATGACAACATTATGCTGATGTTTAGAGTGATTCCCAGAGCAGGTGTAGGAGCCATAATGCTACCTAGCCTGAGTTTATTATTTGTATTATTATTATTTGTTTACATCACTTTTATTTGTATTTGTTGAGCACTTCCGTTAATTGTCACATGAGTGTGGTGTGTGTCTATAGGCCCCCTGTTTCATGGGCCGTTTTGTCCCTATAGTTACTGTGTTTTGATTTTGTTTATTAAATATCTTCAAACTATCTTACTTCATCATAGACGATAGGGACATTGAGCCGCCACGGCAGTAGTACCTGGATGTCTCTGTATGTGAGCAGCAGGTTGATGACGATGTCGACAGAAAGGCACTCCACGTTGTCGAGTCTCTGCTGGATGCGGTTCAGCTCGTTAGCCAGCTCCACGCCGGTGTAAAGCTCCCGAGCCTTTCGGATCTCATTCAGAATCGTCTCGCGGAAATATTGGCTGTAAAAAAAAAGTGCAAAAAATGTCTTTATAATCAAGCATTACATCAAAATACCACCCTCGTTTTTATCATAATAATCATAATAATTCTACTAATTTACAATCTCCTTGAGGGGTAATTGTAACGTGATTGGAGTTTTAATTCATTTACTGCTTTACATAATTTTTGATTATTCTCTAGTGAGACAAGCTACTTTCCAATTGTCTAAATTAGTTTTTTAGAGGAAGTCTCTCATAAATATTTTTAGAATTCCCACTTTCCCCAGTTGAGTAATTTTACCGGTAATTAATAATTAAATGTTTCAAAAAAAGTAGATCCCCACGCAGGAGAGAGTTGAGTGATGCCGCACTACATAAAATAATTAAAGCAGGTAAAATATGACGAGTGGGATAATAAAACAAAAGGCCTGTTATGCTGGGAAAGAGTCAGAGTTCAAACACTAACACTAAGCTTCATTTTGCTCTACAGGGACCCGAATGAATCACGGTACGGTATAATGGCTTCCTCTTCATGAATCAACCAACACCCCCGTTTGCATTTAGCAGCTGAAAGATATGTTTACAGACACACATTGGTCACTTCACACATACAGTAACATGGCCCTGTCATTAAACACTGTGACGGCACATTTCCTTCAGAGGAACTTGTTATAATGAAGAGCTTTAAATAGATTTGATTAACTCTTTCATGGGAATGAACCCTAACCCTATTCAAAGTTATAATAAAGTAAATGTATTCAAAAGTGGGTCAATCCAGAAATCTAAATTGGTGGATTTGGTGTAATGTTTGAACAACACGTTATATTGAAGCTATTTGATATTGTGTTACCGTCAATATTAATACTGGCAAAGCAAAGATATACATATTGTGTAGATATCTTACACTATGTTCCTGTGAGGATTATTCAAAAGCAGTGTTTGTAATTTTGGTAGCATCTGTTTCAAGGTAGCCTGAACAATGTATAGCCTACTATGCTTTTCAATTTCACTTGCTTTTGGCTAATGACCTAAACAACTTGATGTTTATTTATGAACTATATAATTAAGCACATAATTGTATTGAGGATCTATTGGTCATGATGATGAATGGCATCAATAGCCGCTTTCACACCAAGTAGTACTTTGCCGTACTTAGTTCCCAGCACTTAGTTCCCAGCACTTAGTTCCCCCATGGAACTAAAGAGCAGATCGCGTTCACACCGGAATAAGTTCCCTGAGGGAAGATTACGCAAATGAAGCCGCGGTTGCGTTCCAATAGTCCGTTTAGCTTAGGAACCTTCCTGACCAAGTGAAATGACCCGGAAGTCCCTCAGTGGCAGCCATGATAAGTGCCGTTCCAATTCTCCAAATGAAAGGAAAGGAGGTTTCAAGCTTCCTTTATAACCTCCTTTAGCTTAGGAACCACTGGACCTCCCTAACCGACAGGAGAAGCGAAAATGCTGCCCCACAATGCCTTGCAGCCGCAGCATTTGCCGTCACTCAACAGTCGGCCGTTCACGAAAACAACCGATTATGACCGAGAAATGATATCATGAAAGTTACGGTGCTTATTAAGCTTTTTAAAACATAGGTGGTAAGTTGCCAAAGTGCTTTGTTTTGAACGTTCATCAGTATTATAATCAAAAAGAGAAATATGAACGTTAGTTTTTACGGAAATGATCAAATAAAGTCAACATTTCACAGTCTTTACTGAGCTGTGTGGGGTTTGTTCAACTTCTAAAAGATGTTTGAATGGTGATATACACAGTGATAGATGTTAAGGACTAACGTTCATAATAAATACATCTGTATTGATTTTAAGATCTTTAGTTCATACAATCATACGTATTGGGATCATTGGTATTAATGTGGACCGGAGGGAGAGGGAGACGAGCATAAGTTTCACTTTCCTTTTTTATTTCAATTCCAGCTTTGGTCCTGAAGAATATGTTTCTCTGTTGTTCATAAAGCAAAGCAGCAGCATCAGAGCACGGTGCAGAGTCTCCAGATGAGTTTACAGTGGTCCCTCGTTCTTATTAAACATCCATGTTGTAGTCCGCTGTATAGAAAACTGTGGTTTCCATGGTTTCCCCACAGCAGCAGACGCACACAATGACGTCCGCTGGCGCATCATAAACACGTCGGATAGTGAAAGTGCAGTCGATTCTCTAAAGTACCGCAGTCTCTTCTCCTAAATCCTTTTGAATTCTCCTATCCACTATCCCTTAACCCCGTGACCTTTCACTCAGAGGTCAAGGAATAGACGATAGGGTTAGAACTTAGGAGCTGATTTTTGGATTATCGGAACGCAACCCAGGACAGCAGAAAGCTTACACAACTTCCGGCGCAGACTGAAAACTCATCTCTTTCGACTCCACTTCGAGCAATAGAATTACTATCAAAGCACTTATATACTAACAAAGGCTTATCTACTTTATGATTCTGTTTTCTTCTAGTTTGTATCTTCCTGGTAGAATGCACTTATTGTAAGTCGCTTTGGATAAAAGCGTCAGCTAAATGCAATGTTTACTTTTGCCCTCTCTGCTCTCTACCATTCAGTGTTACTTACTGGGAGTTAGACTGGGACACTTTGAGCAGCTGGATGAAGCGGTCCAGCAGCGGCATGCAGATGGGCCCCAGCAGCATCTCGAAGTTGGGCTGCATGAGCTCCGTCAGGCCCTTCATCAGGCTGCCCTCGCAGCAGTACACCTTGCTGTGGGGCGTCACCATGTAGGGGATGAAGGTGTAGTTGGCTGAGCACGTCTGTTGAGAAGAAGGAGACAGTTTAGAAACATAGCTACTAAGAGTATATTTAAGCACCAGAGGACTCTTTTTATATAACATTGTGGGTTTAGTGTGAAGTAGTCATCAGCAATATTTAGAGAATCTAAAGCACTTGATAACTGGATTCAATACTACCCAAAAAAGGATAAAAAATAAAAATTCGAGTTATATTTTTTTTTTTACAAAATCTGTAGTTGAATCTTGTCCTCTTTCAAAAATATATCAAATTCACTATGTTGACACTATGACCCAATTTAAGTTTACAAGTCAGATCAAACTACAGTCTCAGTCTACTTTGTAGCTGTTCTATTTTTAAATCATATCTTGCCAACTTTCTCTGCCACTGAAACTGAAGTTGTCACATTTATATTGAAATCCAAATTTCTTCTGAGCACTTTGACTTCTTCTTCTTGGCTCGAAATAAAAGTGGGGAAACATTATTGATCTCCATTTTTTCCTCTATTTGACATCCTTGGCTGTACAAGATGTGTTTGATATTATCAAGAGCTCCAGGATAGCAGTGAAGTGATGCTACGTCCCGTTGTGCAGAATGTATTTAGCGGATCTGTTTTGGTTTAGCTAATGCGCATATAGTGCACATACGTATGAATGACCATACTTGGAGTATATTGTATTATCGGAAGTTCAACAGTATCCAGTACAAGGTGTGCATTTACAGTAAAGACAATCATGGATTACCTTATCTAAATAACCTGTCAAAAGCTCTTTACAACCAAGTTCATAGACACTGTATAGTAAAAGACTACATTGTACAGGGGAGGAAGCAGATTGCCTGGAGGAAGTCGGAGCTGTTTCCCCTGTTTGAGACAGATCAGGTAACAACATTACGCTTTGGCTTTGTCCAAAGAGACAATAGTGTTTGTGTTGTCTTAATAATAATAATAATAATAATAATAATACATGGGACTTTTATAGCGCTTTTCATGAAACTCAAAGACGCTTTGACAGAGAATTAAGAGGAGAAAAAAAGACATGAGAAAACAAAAAAATATATAAAATAAAATAGATAACAAAGAAATACAAAAAGAGATGAACAGAACATAGGGGGGGGGGTCAGAGATTGAATGCAGTGTTGGACAGGTTTCCACTGAACCAACAGAAGGAAGTATCTGTATCAGCGCTGACAGTCCCATTAGGAGCTGCTCTCTTGTTGCAACCACACACACATACCGCCTTGCACCGTGATGCTCACAACACCGAGCAGAAACAGTCGTCATGTATTTCACGTCTGTTTCAGTTTAAGCTGCTGTTGTAGCACTAAAAGTGTTCTTCTTTGTGTACTTAGCTCTAATTCATGACATCTGTGTTATGTCTGGAGGTAGATGTTCTCCTGTCTGTGTTGGTTTTGAACTTGACATTACGCTGCTGCTTCGGTTGCGGTGGCCTGCCGCTGCTGAATAACCACCGCAGACACACTGGTGGTGCTCTTTGCAGACAGACAATGAGAGAGGCAGCAACTCCACTGTCGACATCTCCAAGAAGCAGCTGAGGTCTTTTCAAGGAGAGCAATTCCCAGCATGGCAGATGTGTGGTGACAACAATGGGCGCGCCAGAAGACGGTTGGGCTGCCGTACAGCTGCATCCTCCTGACGCCTCTAATGCTCTGTCATAGTTTCAGCTTTTCATGCAGAAGAAACACACACTGCTGCGGCTCTCAGTGCTTGACAAAAGGAAGTGGAAGGAAGGTGTGGTGTTGAAGCAACGAGAGCCAAACCCGCAGATAAATACTTCCTGCTTTACAACAGTAGTGGATGACATCACTAGTGCATGCAGACAAGTTGCAAAATCCTGACGTTAAATGTCGCCCCTCTGTGTGTGAGATGCCTATAGGCGCAGGGGCCTTTCTTTCTTTTCGCAGGCTCGTATTTCAGGCCATTTGAAGCTAACCGGTTGCTAACAGGCTCCTCGGGTAGCAGAGAAACACATGTGACAGCAGTGGCTCACGGGGAATCTGTTGAATGTGACCGGCAGTGATTCAGTTATTCAACCGGTGACTCGTCTAGTTTGATATCCTTGCCGATGGTCAATCTGCACTTACTGGGAGATGTCAGCTGCTTACTCACTAACCTTCACAGAGACACACTCAGAGCTGACCACAACTCAATGTTGGAGAACATTTTATGCAGATGTCCAATCAGTGTTGATGGAAACTCCTCCTGCCAGGCCTCAATATTTGAGTGTGTGTCAGTGTAAGCTACTTTTAGTACATCTACACACACACATACAGAACAACAGTACATTAGATACGTTTCGAATGTGATCGGTAATGTTACGTTTACATATCTGGCCTTTTTCCTCTTGTAAAATGTACGCATACTGTTTGGAAATACTAACAACAATCATATTTTTTTGTCCAAGCATGTTTTTCTATAGTATGTTGTTAACTTTAATACTGTGCTGTCAACAAATGATGAAGTTGTAAGAAGGGTTACTTTTTGTCCTGGAGGTCTTATTGCATCATGTCATCATGTACAGTATGCAGACATGAGACCGTTTCCTGTGACCGCCTTTGCATACTCTCTCATTTAGAAATAAACACGGTGTCTATATATAAAATACGTCGCTCACAGAAGGTTAGAGGGTTCTCTCGTGTTTAGTTTCATGAGGAGCTCCACTATTGGCTGGAAGTTTCCATGTGACCTTGGTGCTTTTTTGAATTAATATAATAATAATACATTTTATTTGTAGGCGCCTTTCATGACGCCCAAGGACACCGTACAATTTGTTAAAAAAAAGAACAATTAACTAATAGGCAACAGAACATGATAAACCGACAGTTATCAGACCAGCAGAGGAGGAGCGGAGGGAGCGAGGAAGTAGTACTCCTGAAGAAGGTCAGCCAGATAGGGGGGGGGGGGCAGGTTATGTTTGATATGATTCATATGTGTCTAGACAGGGCAATTAGAATTAAATATATTTATAATTATATTAAGATATTGCTCATCCTATCCCATACACAGATACCGTCAAAGGGATGGAAGAAATTATGCAGATATTGCCATTTAAGTGCACTTCAACCCTCATAGAAGCGATGTAAAAGCACATGCGACCATGCAGAGGAGATTGGAGTGCTCTAATAGAAGCAAGACAGAAGGAGAACAATGAGAGCGCATAGGGGAGAGCAGCAGGTTCACGTCCTCACAATGTGAGTGATAATCAGCTCTCCTCACATGCTACGAGTCAGAGATCAGGAGATCCATGCAGAGCAGGCCCTCAATCCACTTAGGAGAGCTAAGCCTTTTATCTCAAGCCTGAACATGGACTTCTGGACTAAAGTCAGTCGTCTGCTTCCGTCGTAATATTTGCTCTAAAGCTGAATTGGTTGATATAAGAAAATCAATCGTCTGTTTATCAGGCTAAAATCGCAAACATGAGTTCCAGCTTCTGTAATCTGCTGAATGCGACTGTACTATACTGTACTGTACCAGGGCTCCAGAACACTATCGGCTTTGTCCTCTACATATTATACTCAGAGCTGTGAAACAATGCACATTCTCAACTAGAAAAACATAGTACACGTTTAAATTGGCTTAAAGAGGCCTAATTCTGCTTTGCTTACCCTTACCTGTAGTGCGGTGTAGGGCTGCTCCATTATGGCAACAATCATAATCTCGATTATTTGGGTCAATAATTGATATCACGATTATTAAAAAACGATTATCCATTTACTTTGAAAACATCCATTTATTGAAAATAATAATAACAGTTGATTACCCTGAGCTTTAAGTATAATTCAACTGAAAAACACATTAAAAAATAACAATAATACAAATATACTAAAAATGATACTAAAGTAATCGTTTTATTTCGACTACGTTGTTTTCGTAATCGTTGCAAGCCAAAATCGTAATTGCGATTAAAATACGATTAATTGAGCAGCCCTAGTGTGTTGTATAGGTTTGTGTGCATGTAAATCAGGGGTGTCAAACTCAATTTCATCGCGGGCCACATTCCCATAAAGGTTGCACTCAAAGGGCCGGTTATAACTATATAAATATATAATATATATATAAAATAATGTAATATGTTACATTATTGCCTCTGAATTGGATTATTATCGGATAGGATAATAACTTAGTAATTAACTACGTCTGAAAGCAGAAGTCCAGGGCAAATAATTGCAAGTCTCTTCAGTGCATGTCACAAAACGAGATGCATTGTGGGACATGTAGTTTATGGGCAACCTGCTTCTGTAAAGTGGCATGTAACTGTATAATAAACGTATTATATTCTTTGCAAGCTCTTGCGGAGCCACATAAAATGACGTCGCGGGCCGGATTTGGCCCCCGGGCCTTGAGTTTGAGACCCCTGATGTAAATGGTCTACAAAGGCTAAAATCCCAAAGTGAGGGGACTGAAACCTAATGTGTTGAAGTGGGTGCTTCTTTAAACAACATTACGTGACTCGCCACAGAGAAGGATTTCCTCAGCTTTGAGGCAGCACCTCATTTGAATGCTGCAGCTTTTGCAAGTCAAATGTTCCAAATGCCTGATCCTATTTATGCAGATCAAGCCCATGCGGTCACTGGAACTCATGAAACAGCTGTCGTCTGAGAAAAACATCTCCGAAAATGTAAGAGAAGACCAACCATGTCATTTGACATCTTGCATTTCTGAGGAACAAATATCAGCCTCTTTCCAAAAGCGAGCTGCGAAAGAGAAGAACCTTGATAACACCGAGGAGAGAAACGCAAGGTGTCAAACACTTAAAACATATTCTCTGCACTACATAGGATGTGTGATGTGTGCGCAGGGTGAGAGGAAAGCTTGCTTTGTACTCACAGTGTTCTTCTGGCAAATTATCTCCTGGAAAGAAGAAGAGAAAATACATTTAGGGATCACAAAAGGACACTTCTCGAATAAATAACAGAAAGGTAGACATGCGACAATAAAAAGATAACTAACGTGGGAATTCCAAACATTTAAAAAAGGTTTTATGAAGAAGGAAGTACATTGAACATGTCTGTTTACCGTGACATCGGCTAATGGCGTTTGTCTCGCAGAAAGCCAAATATTCAGACATCGAAAGTGAGTTTTAAAAAAAAATGTTTGCATCTATTTCAAAGGTCTTTAAAACTGTTTCTGCAGCTTGAAACACCTTAACACTCTAGGACTGGAAAGAGATGTAATTGTACATGCTGTGATGCATCAAGCCCAGACGCGGGAATGGTTGTGATGAGTCCCATCATCACACATTCGAAGAAGCGGATCAATGAGCCGAGCTACTAAAATATTTAAGAGCACTCATTAATACCTTATGCCTCTGATAGGATAGATAATAGGATATGTATCAATAAGGATATTTTCCTCACGTTCAATTTGAGAAAAGGAAGTATTTAAAACTGAATAACACCTTTGTGATCAACTACACACGTTTACATTGGGACTACTTTCAGTCAGTCAGAAATCAGCCTGAGCGGCATGAGGGCGCACCTCTCTAAAAGGGCTCCAGCATTTAAAGAAAACTCCTGACACCCCTTTGAAACCGTTTAGCAGCCTGATACAGATCAGAGAAAGCCACCAGAGAGGTGTGTGTGTGTGTGTGTGTGTGTGTGTGTGTGTGTGTGTGTGTGTTTTCAGTCGGGGTGGGGAGCAAACCACAGGAACTCCTATGAGGAACTGTCTGAAACAGAGCAGGCTATCTGAAGCTTTTTACGACATACGCAGCAGGAATAATTGAGCTAAAAATGGCTTCTAGGTTCAATCTGCACTCGAGGCTGTACGGTACGTTACTCTGACTGCACGGCGAGAGGAAAACGACAATAAAGGCTTCAGTGTTTCTCCGCTACCGTTTTCAATGTGTTCAGCTTTGGCCTCAGTGAACCACGACTCGTCTGCTCCATAAGACTCGCACTGTTGCAAAATGCTGACTCAGCTCGGGTGAGTCGTTTTGGGGGTAAAAGTAACAATCTGACATTTGATCCTGAATACAGATGTGTTACTCTCCCTTACAGATTAGAGCAGCTCTTTTCATCAAGGTTTTGCTTTATTTCATAACAGTGTGTCGTGCTTTTTGAAGTTAGCAGAGGTGGTCTTAGTTGCAGTAGGAGGCAGCCCACGTCGACCAAAAAAAACATGAGTAATCAGCACACGGTGCATAATACCCGAAATGTGTTTTAAAGTGCCGAACCATTTCAACTGCACCATTAAAATATAAAATTAAATTACGTAAATGGTTGTAGCACTTACAATGGTTTGGCTTAATCTGAGTGTATGTGGTTGACTTTGGATAAAAGCAACAGCTAATTGAAAAATGAAATGAAATAGTTGAATTTGTGTCTTAAATTGAAGAGCTCTCAATGATGGACACCACTTCAAAACCGGGACTATATTCGACCCTGATTCCAACAACATCCTTTAGCCTATCATCATTTTTGATTTTCGTTTCCAGCTATCAAACCATCAGCACTGAAATGAAAATCTCAATCGTGGAAATTCAATGATTTACATACATTCAACAAAAGAAATACAAGATTCGATAGAAAAGAAAGGACATCACGGGAGTGCACAGCCAGCTCATCTCTGAAGGGCAGAGAAACACAACTGAGGACCAAAAAAAAAAAGGATCCAGGGTTTAACCACCGAAAGAAAAGTGGTTGATGACTAAGTGACAGCAAAATTGCTCCTTTCTGTGAACTCTATTTTCATCAAAGAACTACGTCTTTGAAATGACGCCAATGCCGACTTTCATAAAATGCATTTCCTTCCTTCAAATAATCGATGCATTTATGTGCCGCTGCCACCACATTACTTTCCTGTCAGTCCCCTGTCCCTCTCCCCTTCCTAAAAATAGCTTTCAATCACCACCTCTGTGTACCTCAGTGACTGTTTGTTAACGTGTGTTAATGCTCTCGGTTCTCACCTTCAGGGACTGGAGGGAGTCGGAGTTGGTGTCGCAGTACAGAATGATGTTGTTAGCCATGCTGAAGCTCTCTCTGACTCCCAGGTGGTAGAAGAGCGAGGGCTGCCGGAAAGCGTCCGTCATCTCCACCACGGCGATGTCTGATGGGGAGAGACAGGTACAGACAGTCGAGTGTTAGGTGTCAACTTTAAACGTTTCAGTTCATCTTGACAGTTTCAAGTCCTCAACACCAAACTTTCCTGAAGGGATTTATTTCCAAAATGCTGCCACACCTTTGGAAACACTCTTATATGTCTTAAAGGTGACATGTCATGCTTTTCCGGTTATTACCTTTGTGTGTTATGAAGGTTTGTATGCATGTAAATGGTGTGCAGAGTCAAAATCCTCAAAGTACATTATGTAGCGAGTAAAACTCTAACACAGAAAATACCTCCCCAAAACGCCTCGTTGGAGATACGTCACTGTCCATTTGATTCTTCGAACGAAATGGACCAATCCGCGGAGCCGTTACGTTACGTCCGCGGAGCCGTTACGTTAAGCCCCCGCTGATTGGTCCAAATTGACCAATCCACGGACTTCCTCACACACTCAGTGCAGGCAGCTCTGCTGATCTCTCCTCCCTGGCTGCAGGCTGATAACAGACAGTTGGGATCGCGGCGAAATTCTCTCTGCAGACCCATTCTCACAGCGTTTATCAACCTTTTTCTTACTCAATATCAAGCACACTTATTGCTTTTACTTCGGCTGTGACTTTGTGTGTGCTCAGGGTGAGTTTGGCTGTGTTTTCGCTGTGTATCGCAACAATGGAATTATGATCAGTGGAAATGGCCATGACATGGGACCTTTAATGTGTGCATGTATAAATGTGTCAGTTGATTGTGTATCTATAGGATATACATATTTTTATATATATTTGTATTTTTGTATTCGGGATTGTGGGAAACGGTATTTCGATCTCTCTGTCTGTACACACAAACTGAAAGATTGACAATAAAGTTGACTTTGAAACATTTCAGTTCATCTTGACGGTTTTTAAGACCTCAACACCAAACCTCATGATGCAATAGGAAAGGGAGTTACTTCCAAGATGCTGCCACATCTTTGGAAACACAATATAGATGTATCACGTTTCAAAGGCTTAAAGGTAGGGTAGGTCATTTTGGAGAAAGCAGCTCGAGTGCGCTAGAATTTGAAAGTACGCAGCCGAACTGCCCCTTCCTTCAGACTTCCTCACAGAGCCCCTCCTCCAACACACACGAACGCGCACATGACCAATGAGGGCACGAGGTAAGTTTGTGCCCAGATGGAAGGCTGACAGGCAGGTAGGCCATCCAGTTACTTTAGCCGGGCCGTCTCAGATGATTGGTCATGCTTTTTACAGCGCCACGGCTTCCACAGATGACATTTTTGTACGTATGTATTGTCAAAGCATTTAATATATTCATTGCTATCGGGATGTTAAGAGCATTCCATGGAATATAACAAGTGTTTCTGAAATAAATCACATACCCCACCTTTAATTATCATGCACAAAAGCCTAGCATAGTTGATGATAATGACAATCTTACAGAGGCCCTATTTCCCTTTCCTGTAGCACAGTGGTTCTCAAACTTTTTCTGTCAGGCCCCCCCTTTGGAGAAAAAAAAAAGTCGGGCCCCCCCAACACAAATAGTCAGGCTCAGTGGCGGCGCCAGAGATTTATTTTGGGGGTGCTGTGGGGTAGCTTGACGTTTCATAGAGGGTGCTCCAACATTTAGGGTTCCCCATTTAATGTACCGGTGGCTACAGTGGAATGTTCTTCTGCGTAGGTGCATAGGTGGTGTGTGGACCTCACATAGGGGGGTCCGGGGGCAAGCTCCCCCCGGAAGATTTATTTTTAAATATTGAAGTTAAAAGCCTCAATCTGGTGCACTTTGAGAGCAACATGAAGAGATCTATGGATACCTCTCAACACCCATTTGAAACAGACCTGGAAACAGATTTACTTTTTCTTTATGGATATTTTACAAATCACTCTTTTAAACTTTATTCTTGTTTTACTGTCATATAGTATTTCATAGCTGATGGTTTCAACTCTATCTATGAATACAAATAGGGCTGAACGATTAATCAATTTTAAATTGAAATCGCGATTTGAAATGATGCGATAATCAAATCGCAAAGCCTGCGATTTTTTAAAACTTTTTTATTGTGTGTCAGTCATCCACACCAATCAGAAGTGCTGTGCTCCACATGTACCAGCCATTGTTAATCCATCAGAAGTGGCCCATGATAGAAGGTGATTGATCCAATCACCTGCCAAGTCTTTTTGAAAGTGCCTGCCCTTTCCAAACGGCTTCCAATGGAGCTTTCCTAGATGGTTTCTGAGTCAGGTCAGTGATGCTCCATCACGTGTTTCTATTACAGGGTGAATCTTAAACTGAAGCTTGACTTTAAAGCAACCCAACGGAAGTTTCATGTAAGTTTAGTTCTTTCACTCGTAGCTCGGGCTGCGGGGGTGCGAGAGACGGGAGCACGTTGATGCGACCTTCCTAGCCGGAGTTCTGGCCGCATTTTACAATAAACTTCAGTTGGGTCGCTTAAAAACAAATATCGCAATATTTGTCAGAAAAATCGCAATTCGATTTTTTCCCAAAATCGTGCAGCACTAAATACAAATACGCTCAACCCCACACTGACTCCAGCTCGAGCATATGATCCGGATCAATAGGTCAACAGAAGTAAATATTGCAGAGTGTCACTCAAGCCAGCGGGACCACGGCTTCTGCTGGAGGGGCGGAGAGTTCCCAGCCTTGAACCAAGAGCTGAAGCAGCAAAACAGACTGCTGTGTTTCCAGAGAGCTCTTTCATGGTGCTGTTGAACTGATCCAGAGATACTGCACGAACCAGCCCAAAGCATGAAGCCATACATGTTTGCACTTAAAATATTTCTGTGCATTGCTACCACTAAAAACGGCTGTGAATACAAAAAAGTATCAATTTCTTGCCTCTCAAATATTGACTTTTCGTGCTTTCCTCTGTTTATATCATGTCAAAGTGAATATCATTGGGGTTTGGAACGAAAGAAAAGACACGTAAAGACATCCATTTGGATTTTAAGGAACTGAGATGAACATTTGTCACGATTTACTGACATGTTCTACACCAAACTACTTAATCAAGAAAATAACGGGCAGATTGTTCAGAACTGAAACTACTTAGTTAATAACAAAACTAGCCAACTGTTTACAACCCTACATACATGCGTTTTAAAAAGGACATCATGACATACAAAGTGTATACTAGACAGTACAGTGAACACAACATGGGGCGGTGGTACACGTTGTCCCCGAGGCCTCGAGCCACTGATAACTGATAACAACAAAAACAGAGTCGCTGCGCTCCAGTAACGACAGAGGAGCTCGGAGAGATAACGCACCGCACCCTGCTTTCTCATCTGCTTCCAACTCTCCACCTCTCTGTGTCAACACACACATCGCATGCAGCTGAAGAGCGGAGGATCTCTGATCAGGCAGAACTAATATGTTATAGGTCGTTTCAGGCCATCGACCATTACAGCTGGTGGAGTGTCACTGTGGGAATGCCCTCAAATCGAGTCACTGTCAGATAATAGGATTTTTTATTCCGAACATTTGATGGCGGGGAAACTGTCTCTGATTGTCTCGTGTGGTGATCTTGAACAGGGCAATTCTTATCAGGTGTTATCAGGTGTTATGGCCCAATCTGCACTCAAAAGAACAACAAACAGTGAATCAAAACAACAACAAGGAAGCATGACAAGTGCAGATTGCAAGTTAAATACACCAGAGGCTCAAAAAATGGTCACTTTCAGGTTTTTATATATTTTTTTTAACTTAAAGCTTGGACTCAATACAACACACATCTTACCCAGGTTGCCCAAAATCACAAATGTACAATCTTTACAACATTCAACACCCACCACCTCTGCTTTGGGTAAGGAACAAGAGATCGAGTGACAATTGAAGATCGACTAAAGTCACAAAAATAAGGACTGGAGAAATTACTTCACTTCTCGGAGACTTGACTTAAAGATTTATAAAAAGAAAAAAAAGTGTAGCTACGTGTCCTAGAGGCTGAGGTCGAAAAATCTAAACGTCAAAAATCAATGCTTAGAACAAGACTGTATTAATGAAAAGGATTAACTTCTTATAATATGCACAACACCACTCTCTCACCTTCTCTTCCACACACACCTCACACAGGTATCTACTATTCTTGCCACCCATACCCATGTGACCCAACAAACCCCAACCCATAATTGATCACAATATAATAATATTATAAACAAAGACCAAATTATAAAAAATAAAAAACCGTATCAAATGTACCACAGGAATCCCCACTCTCTGACACATGGCTCATACACAGCGTTCAGTTATTATGCTCCAAATATCTGGAACAAACTCCCAGAAACCTGCAGGTCCGCTGCAACTCTGACTACTTTTAAATCCAGGCTGAAGACTTTTCTTTTTGTCGCTGCTTTTAATTGAACTATTCATATTTTAAACTGCACTGTAACTTTTATCCATGTATTTTTCCTTAATGTTTATTTTATTAGCTTTTCTTTTTTAATGCTTAATGTCTTTCATTTTTTTTTTGTAAAGCACTTTGAATTGCCTTGCGTTGAAAAGTGCTATATAAATAAACTTGCCTTGCCTTGCCTTACACCAAGTATATTATACATTTCATTATTAGGCCTCTGCACCGTTAGGACTGACTTTGTCTCAGCTTTGCCAACACGTCACATGAAGGAACATGTCAAATGGCTCCGTCCACATCCTCTCATGCAATTTGCATATTGCAACAAAAACAGGAAAAGCTGCAATCATCAGTACTTTCAGGTTCAACATGGATAAAATAACAATGAATAATATAAAAGTGAGAAAGTGATGACCCAAAAGAAAATCTCATTTCAGCTCACTGGAGCGGTTTAGCATCTTATTGTTTTGGTTTGGCATTTTTGATTCATTCTCACTACTCTACTCAGCAAACACAACTCTCATACTCCCACTGATCACTTTCACCCGAGCACCAAACAACAGATGGGCTCCGTCAATAGATAGCTGGTGAACATAGTGGAGCAGTTATCCTCCGACAAACAAATTAAATCACAGCTAAGGAGAGGGAATATTGGATTCATATTTGTGGGACTGACAGAAGCACAACACCAAATGCATCTAATGTTGCTTTGTGTCTGCTGGGCTTTTTCCATTCAATTCAATTCAATTCAAAACCTTTATTTATCCAGGTGAAATCCCATTGAGATCAATGATCTCTTTTTCAAGGGAGACCTGCAGCAGTAGGTTCCACAAGAAGACATAAAAACATAAACAACAGAACAACAAAAGGACATCATACAGCAAAATGTACAGGGATTACAATTTACATATCTATCCACATGTACAGGTACCAACAGCATCTGATTGAGTAGCATCCAACCGAGCTTTAAAAACATGTAGTGGTACTAGCTTGGTAATTTCCCATTCTTTTTGCAGACTGTTCCAAGTTAGTGGAGCTGCACATCTGAAAGCTTTCTTCCCTAAGACAGTCCTACTTGGCACATTTAATAAAACCACAGCATGCGATCTCAGGCAATAAGTACTTTCAATTCGCCGAGAGATCAGGGAGCAGATATAAGATGGTAGTTTATCCAACATGGCTTTGTAAATGAAAAAGTACCAGTGACTGAGCCTCCGTACAGGAAGTGATGGCAAAACCGCCTTGGCATACAGGGTACAGTGATGCATCAGTGCTTTACAATTTGTCAAACATCTCAGTGCACTGTGATACGCACTTCAAGTTGAATTCCTTGCGTAGTTACAATATCCAAAGCAGTCTCCGGTGTATTTTTAGCTTTAGCTTTAGAAAAGAGCATTACCTTGGTTTTATCCACATTTAAAAGAAGCTTAAGTTCAGAGAGCTGAGTCTGAATAATGTTAAAAACAGCCTGTGATTTAACAACAGCCTCGTTAATCGAGGGACCTGCAAAGTACATAACGGTATCGTCCGCATAAAAATGTAAGGTTGCTCCTTTGACATTTTCACCTACGCTGTTGATATAGATGGAGAATAATAGCGGACCTAAAACAGAACCTTGTGGTACACCATTAGTAATGTTTAACCACTCAGAAGACAGCCCATCAAAATGAACACATTGGGACCTTTCAGAGAGTAGTTCACAAACCACCCACTGCATGGCTGGATGTGCCAATACTGGCTAGCCTCTGCTTCAAAATGTGATGATCGACGGTATCACAAGCTTTGGATAGGTCAACAAATAGAGCTGCACAACTCTGCTTATTATCTAAAATACTCGTAATGTCATTCAGCACTTTCATCGTGGCAGTGATGGTGCTGTGTTGCTTTCTGAAGCCTGACTGATGTTTAGACAGGATGTCATTTGTACATAAAAACTCCTTTACCTGTTCACTCACTAGGCGTTCAAGAACCTTAGCCAGAACTGACCATTTAGAGATGGGTCTATAGTTATTTAATAAGGTGGCCTCCCCTCCTTTTAGTAGTGGCAGGACATAAGCTGACTTCCATACTTTTGGGATTTTGTTCGTGCTGAGGGAGAGGTTAAAAAGAGAAGTAAGAGGTGGAGCAATAAAATCTGCAGCCATCTTTAAAAAGAAAGGTTCTACGTTGTCCGGGCCAGCCGGCTTTTTAGGATCTAGCTTGGTTAAGACTTCACGAACAACATCAACAGTAAAAGGGGTAAAACTGAAAGGGTTTTCCAGACCACATTGTTCTGAGTCAAAGACTGTGGTGTTCACAGAAGCAGAGTTAGAAACAGAATCAAACAGAGAGCCACAGGACACAAAATGCTCATTAAAACAATTTAGCATAGTAGCCCTGTCCGATATAGAGCCAGATGCTGTGGTGAGGCACGGAGGTAGCTCATTACGGATATCACCGGTGGATATCGATTTTATGGCTTTTCAGAATTTTCTAGGGTTGTTCAGGTTCTTTGTGGTTACTGACAGATAGTACTTTGATTTAGCACTTTTGAGATGTGAAGTGAAGCTATTCCTTAGCTGCCTAAAACGCAGCCATTCTACCTCTGAGCCTGATTTCCTAGCCTTTGCCCAGGCCTTGTTTCTCTCATGAAGGAGACTAGACAGCTCAGCAGAAAACCAAGGATTGTCTCGTCCCTTTACTCTAAATGTACGCAGGGGTGCATGTCTATCAATGATCTCCATAAAACCAAGATAAAAAATAAGACCATGCGGTTTCTACATCAGCACACAGATCGATTTTTCCCCAATCAAACCCAAACAGATCATGCACAAAACCCTGCTCCACAAAATGTGTTATGTCTCTCTTGATGATAATGCGAGGTTTCACCTTTTGGACTTTAGTGTCCCTAATTGTGGCTACAACACAGTGGTCACTCAGATCATTCGCAAATACTCCCACAGCTGAGTATTTATGTTGAACATTAGTTAAAATTAGATCAATTAGGGAGGATTTATTAGGGGACTTAATGTTATGGCGAGTAGGACTGTCCACAATCTGAGTAACATTTAAAGAGATACAAGGTTTTTAAAATCCTCTGACACTGCAGTTAACCAGTCCCAGTTAAAATCTGCTAGCGAAGACAAGGAGTCTTTGACAGCTGAGGGGGGTCTGTAGCAGCCCACCACCATGACCTGTTGACCCTTTGCCACTTCTATATTTAAGGCTAAACATTCAAATTGCTTACTGATCGATTGGAAACTAATGTGGATACACTGAACTTATTCTTAACATAAACGGCAACGCCACCACCTTTATTAGGCCGGTCGGTACATTGCCCACAAGTTGCAGATAAAAATGTATTAATGCAGCTTTAAAAACAGCTTTAATAGCTCTATGTACTCCTCAAATCAATGTCAATCATTACAATTCAACACCAGGAGCACTGTGAAAACACATTTCTGCTGAGATCATTCAATATTAGCAACCATTGAATGCTGATCATTTGAATAAATATCCATTTTAAAGAGGCCCCATTATGTTTTCGGGGGTTTTCCATTTCCCCTAGTGTGTTATATGGTTTTGGTGCATGTAAATGGCCTGCAAAGGCTAAAATCCTAAAGTTTCTCTCGCTTTGTTTCCCCGGATTATAATATGTGCACCAGAAGCTGTTGACCAATCACAACAGAGCCTGCCAGCTGACCAATCAGAGCAGACTGGGCTCTGATTTTAGACGGAGGGTGAAAAGAGGTGATGCAGCACAGGCAGCATGAGAAAAATAAACTAAATACTAAATACTGATAGGTGCCTGAAAGTGAGCGTAATAGGGCCCCTTTAATTCAATGGCTGTGTCGCTACATGCCAAAACGGCTCTGCAGAAAGATCAGAGCTTCTGTCCGTGATGCAAATTCATCCAGGAAGCAGGCCTCAGAGCTTCTCATCATCACCCCCCTTTCCTCCACACCATCTTCAGAGAAGCAGCCTGAAATTTTCATTACGGCCAAGCAGGCAGAGGACAGGATATAAGGCATATTAAGCTCTGTGGCTCTGTGCAGTGATGCAGAATATCAAGAGGGATGTTACTCTCCGGATGAGTAGACAGTGTCTTCACATCAGGATTTCTGCCCTGCGACATGTCAGGTTTCACTTTCTGACGTATAAAGCGGGGGGAAAAACACCATAATCCTCACTCGCTGACCTCTCTGCTTAACAACCACTTGCTACTTCCATATCCATGATGCATTTCTATTAATGATATCTCCACGATCACACTCACACTATTAATGAATGTTTGGACAACTACCGTGTCATAAAACGTCCAAACCAACACTCACAGGATGAAAGCATTAACTGCAAACCTGATTAACACAGAATAAAATGCTGTTTAGCTTCCTCGGGGCTCTTATTTTATTCACACAAGTTGCTGAATGTCAACATCCAGACAGCGTGAGGCGGCTGATGAATAAAATATAGGCTAGTCTCATTTCTCTGCTGGCGGGAGACACCATCAATATTACATTGGCAGAGAGCTTTTAATGCAAACAGGCCATTAAGAAGCAGCGGTGTAACACACAGCTGACAAAAAAGCTTGTTTTCATGGATGCATTGGTCTGCTTAGAAACCCCACCTGCTTCACAGAAACACAACGGAGGTATTGAAGATGTGTTCTGCCATAAAACAGGGCTAATATAGGTGATATATAAAGCCCTGCACATATGAAGAGAGAAAGGG
Source organism: Pseudochaenichthys georgianus (assembly GCF_902827115.2). Lineage (NCBI taxonomy): Eukaryota > Metazoa > Chordata > Actinopteri > Perciformes > Channichthyidae > Pseudochaenichthys > Pseudochaenichthys georgianus. The sequence continues at coordinate 30,941,717 of NC_047526.1, read as the reverse complement.
CACGACATACGTGAGTGTATTCTGCCGGGAGACGTGCCGCAATCAGTCCTCATAAGTGCTTTGGACTCACAGTGAAACCGCTGAGAGCTGATGATATAGTGTGAAGTGTTTCTCAGTCGAGATGCATACATACTGACTAGTGACTATAATATCATAACATAAGACATGAAGAACACAGCACCTTAATAACAACCTGAATGCAGTGGTAGTCGTAGAGAATCACTTTCATCCTTAATGTCCCCAACAGGATGTTTGCTTTTCACTTCACTAACGTTTCTTCAAATCAGAGTTCTAGTGCAGGCAGCTATTGTTCATACTATCTGAGCCCAAACATACGGAGTTACGGTAATATAGTGAGTCAATGCTACATCCCAGCCAGAGCTTTAAGGTCTGCTGTTGCTGGTAGGGCCCAAGACCAGGCTCAAAACCTGAGGGCACCAGCCTTCGCAGCAGCTGGCCTCAGGCTCTGGAACACTCTGCCCCTCCATGTGAGGTCGGCCCAGACACTAGGGTTTTTTAAATCCTCACTAAGGACTCACTTCTTCTCCCTGGCCTTCTAGTCAGAGTGGAGCACGACACCTGACTATTCCCTGTGTTTCTGTTTTATATATTTCTGTTGTAAATTATTGTCTTTTATTGTGATTGTAGACCAAAAATCGCTTTTAAAATGTACTATATGAATAACACTTGATTTGATTTGAATGTATCGCTGAGTGATCAGATCTGACAGTCTCCTCCTAATGGTTCGAGTCATTTTTAGCAGTAGCATCACCATTAGGTCGACATTTGAGGTTGTCAATTTTTGATTTATGACAAAACACTTGGATTGCAGTGGCTAGCTAGATAATGTAATACATGAAGATGGTGATAATGGTAATGGTATACTTGCTTTATATTGGCATGCTATCATTGTTATTTTGAGCTTAGCTTTTAGTTTAAAGCACCATTCTGGACATATACGGCACTACAGAGCCACTAGCCAGGCTGTGGACTCTTTGCCAATAATGTGGTTTCATCTAATAAACTGTGAGGCTGCTGTTCTCAGTTTGAAATTGTAAATTCAAAAGCTTTGCATTGAACAAAACAAAGAATTAAAATATGATCGTCACTTAAAGGGGACCTATCATGCAAAATGCACTTTGTGATGTCTTTTATACATAAATATGTGTAACCGCCCGGTGTGTCGGGGAACTCATGCAGCGTCAGAAAATAAAACCCTCTCTCTTTTCCTCCGTACCCAAATCTTTTAAAAACAGGGGTACAACGAGCGGATACAGATTTCCCTCCGAACTGACGTGTCCATCCCATGGATGTATAATAAGAACCATCCACCTCGGTCCATCTGAGGTGACGTCGGCAGACCATAGACTTAAAGCGGCAGACCCACAGAAAGTTTCTATCAGAAACAATGCCTGACGTGTTTTGGACGTCTTTGTTTACGTTAGCAAGCCTCGCTAACACTCAGAGCTAACCTGTACTGGAGAGCACATGTGTTTAAAAAGCAGGAAATAAAAAAAGAACTCACCTTGTGATAAACCCGCAAGAGAAAAAGCATTTGAGCTCCATACTGTTTCAGAAATAATCCTTGACGTGGTTTAGAACAGGATGGCGTTTTATCACAACCGAATTTAACTATATCTCCGGTAGAATTCTGATCAGGCATTAGCTCCGCCTCCTCTTGTTTATTTTTTTCAAGCTAAGGACCCAACATCTGCGTTTCTCTAACAGGGCTGCAAACAAGGGGTTTGAGCAGTATGAGGCATGGCTACAACGGGTGAACTGTTTGGTATTTTGAAAAAAAAACTTCACAGACATGATTGTATAGGTATGGCCCTACAGTATATGTTTAAAATATAGCATGATAGGTCCACTTAAAGGCTACTGAAAATAATCATTTAATGTAGCCTTAGTTAAATATGTATCTCCTCATAGAACAAGCACTTTGGTTTATAGATTTTTCATATTATGCTTGTACTCCCAATAAACTTCATTGCATTTGTAGCGACTACAAAAATAACACTAACAAGCATTTCCCGATATGACTAAATAATCCAAAGGAGGAAATGCATCACACTTCAAGGCCAGTAGACATGTTGTGAATACTCCCTAACCAAATGTCACGCTTCCCTTAGCAATGACAAGGTGTATCTAAAATGTGTGCTGTGTTCTGTCAGAGGCTACATGCATCATTAAGAACAATAATTTAGATTTCACGGAGACACACAGCACAGAACATCCCACAGACGGTGCCTTTGAGTTCACAGTGAAGCATCTGAATGTTTTTTCAGAGCTTCAGACGTCGTGCTTGATTCTCAATCCAACAGCAGATCCTGCCAGCATAGTGCTGACAGAAGGCTGTGGAAAGCAGAGCAACTTGAGTCACCATTTAAAACAGCCCTGCCACCTGATCACAGTGGCTGTTGTTGAAGCTGTTGCAATCACAAAATCAGTACAAAAAAATCACCTGGGAGAGATTAAGACAAATTGGGTAAAATAAACCCAACACATGCATAGTGATGCTCTGATAATCCTGCTACACCTCCTACGGCTGGACCTGCTGCTCTTGACCAAAACCAAATTGATTCCCTCGCCTACTGCTCAAAGAAGAGGAGGGAAATAATTCAATACTCTTCACAAACTGGCTTCCAGCAGCTTTTGGCTTGCCGCTGCAGTTTCCTGAGGCCCAGCGCTGGAGGCTGAGGAGCAGAGAGAGAGAGTGGAGATCTTTCTCAGCCGTCTCCTGAGAGCTTCTACCAGTTGCACAAGCTCTTTTTTTGGAGGAGGGGGGTCTGCTCAATATTTTTGAAATCGCAGCAGGATCTCGATTACACTGGAGACTGTTCAAGTAGATATGGATTAACTCTGAAACCCTTTTTTCTGTGCTCAGAGCCAAATGAAGAGCATACATTCGGACACAAATAAATCTATTGTAATGATTGTGGGCGGTCGGCGGAATGTAAACAGCCCACAGCTGTAAACAATGCTGACGGTGAGAGCATCTTCTCCACTCCCTGAAGCTGCACACAATGCAAACCAACCATTACATTCAATGTGTGTTTATGACATCAATTATGAATTATTGTTCACATTATTTATTCATCTGTATATTTGAGAATGGCAGCTCTTCCATGAACTTGGCAAAACATATCAAATATTATAAACGGAGTATTTTAAAGTTATATACAGTCAGAAATCTTTTAGTTCAGAATATATATTTGTTACAGATGTATGCAGGACTTTACACAAATAATAAAAAATGAAATTAAAATGTTATCCTAAACGTAGTTAATCTCCCACGATAATTTATTTATTTAAAAGTATTACAAAAAAATAAAAGAGGCGGATTTTCACATGTGAGAAGCTGAAAACACCAAATATTTAGACTGTTTAAATTCATTGTTAATTTAAATTGTTGCTTATTAATTGACTTCTGATCAAATCGTACATTCATTGACTTATTGTTCTCTATTTGATAGAGACAAAGAAAACATGTAAAAGTAGTCTAGTCTGCAGTCTAACAAGCATTACTGATATGCAAACTATGATTTGCATCAAAATATACAAATGTCAATGATAAGAATTGCACAAATTGTTTTTTTTTGTCCAAATAAGTACCTTTGTGTTTGAAATGACCAACATCAACAATAATATGTTGTCTCTAGCAGGGTACGGGGAGAATAAAGTGTTTTCATGTGCAGGTATGAGCCCTGACTTTTGACCTAATAACAATATTTGTGAAAATGTCACCGTGCCTCAATGCTAAAAGCACTGTTATTAAATCACTCCGGCACAGTTTACTCAGGTCAGTCCGGGTGCGGCTGTAATGGCCTGCAGGTTATCTTGTTTTGCTTTGAGCATGTAGGACAGGTACAGTAAGCAAATAGAAAGCACTCGTTACAATCAATTACATAACAACTACACAGAGGATGTTGTAGCCATGGAGACTCAGTGAGGAAAACGCATGTGAGTGAAACAGTGTGCTGCTGTCAAGCTTTTTCCCCTTATCGCTAATGGAGGAGCTGGAAAGAGGCTCGTGTTGGGGAGCCGAGGCTGGATTCAGACAGTGGAATAACTGTCTCCAAACTCCACTGGAAATCTCTTTTTCCTCGCCTTAATATAAGAGTAACTGTTGGTGTATATAATGGCCAAATTCCTCAGCCAACTTTCCAACAACTCCAGGAGATGTTTGCTGTGTTCTTGTGAGTTTTGGCAGCTCCTCGATGATTTTCTTCTGTGCCACAGTGGATGTTTTAAAGGGGTACATTAATCGTCTTTTTTCTCAAAGCAATGATACACCTGTGAGTTTGATGTAGAAAAGTCAGAATCAATATAGAATTGTTTTTATTTTAAAGTAAATTCAGATTGAACATAGTAAAAAAATGTAAATGATAATGTCCGTCGAAAAATAAACATTACTTATAGTGAAAACCACTCTTGAATGATGGGACCGGAGACTAAAAGCTTTAGGAGTCCAAACTACAGGGCCGGCCCTGACCAATTTGCTGCCCTAGGCAAGATTTTAGCTGGCGCCCCCCCCCCCCCAAAATGCAGACACTCACTATGGCTCGGGCATGCATGCACGGTTGTGGCATGACCACCAAAACATAAAGATATGGACACATGTGTGCAAATGTATTTAGTATCCTATCCATTTGAACATGATTTAAGTGGGGGGTGGACAACCTCCTCTAGGGGGGTCCGGGGGCATGCTCCCCCGGGAAGATTTTATTATTTTTTATTATTAATCTGGTGCACTTTGAGAGCAACATTAAGAGATCTAAGGATACATCTCTCAACACCCATATGAAACAGAACTGTAAGCAGATTTTCTTTTTCTTTATGAATATTTTACAAATCACTCCCCTTTTAAACTGTATTCTTGTTTATTAATAACAACTTTTTTTACTGTCATATAGTATTTTATACTATAAGAGAATAGATGAAAATCTATTCTCTTATTTTTTTATAACTATAATGATCATATAAAGGTGTGCCTTTACCTCACTGAGCTGAGGTTATCAGAGCCTCTCAGTCTTTCAGGAGAGAGCTAAATTCCGATGTTAATAAAAGCTGTATGCGGTTTTTGGGAGTTTGATTTATTTTAAATTAACACAAATACAAAATTAAAACCTATAATTGCACACTAAAACCATTATTTAAAAAAAAGAACTATTTCACATAAACCTCTGGTTTTTACTTACTTGATTTTGGGGGGGGGGTGCCCCATAGTTTATGGACGCTGTACACAATATAGGCGTAGTTCTGTTAGTATAAGATAATAAGATGTACTTTGTTGATCCAAAATCGGGAAATGTGTTATTATTATAATAATAAAATATATATATTTTAAATTTCTAACTTTTTAAAATTTTCGGCACCCCCCATTGATTGATGCGCCCTTAGCATTCGCCTATACTGCCTATGCCAAGGGCCGGCCCTGCCAAACTATAACATATAATAAGTACCCTGTATCAAAACAAGTGACATTTGACCTTTTTAGAGAGGTTTAGCAAATAAACCCCACCTTTGGGGTCATTTGGGTGGATTTGCCGTTTCTCTGGAATCCATTGGTCGATTATGGTGATTGACATCTCTTTTGAACCGAAGGGGAAGTTCCACATACACACGCACGTTACCATTGAGGAGTGAGAGTGACACACAGGCATGGGGATTAAGAGGTTAACAACCGTAGCTAGGCCTGTGTTGACAGTCATTAAAAAGCATTGTGTGAATCTTTGAACAACAGATTGAATGCATTTCCTTCCTCATGCTACGTTTCTTGGAATAGCATTACCATGTGATATTGTTCTACAGTAAAATAGAATAACTGTCTTTCCTCTACTGGTAAATGTATCTAATAGATATCAAAGTATGAGATATAAACAAAATAGGGCCCAAATAAGCAGAATATTGCTCCAAGTGGAGACAAAACTACCGACTTGAGATTTAGTATGGTTTTAAAAGGACTTGGAAACAGTTCTGTCGGATGACGTCTCTGTGTTAGGTTGGTTGTTGTTGTTGAGCTTTTTGGAAAGCAGGTATTTGTTCAAGGCATGTCACACACTCCCTTTTGTATCTTCCTTAAAGATGAGTCAAATTTGCAGAAGCTATTTGTCCAAGAGTTTTAAGTAAAAACAAGGTGGTGCGTGTTTGTCTCCTCAGAGAGATCCCATTACCTATGCAGAAACACATTGTGGTTTTGTTTGTTCATGTGTTTATTGATCAAACAAATATAAACTCAGACTAATATGTATTCAGGGAATGCCTGGAACAAAACAAATATCTTACGGAAAATGCGTCACTGGCAACTGAAAGTCAAATAGTCTTTGGAAATGTAACATGAATACAAGCTACGGTTCATGTGAAGCCTGACGTCTAGACAAAGTAAACAGCTACTGGAGGCATTCTCCCAAAATACAACCCTGGGAATGGAAGAGCTGTCCCATAAAGGTCTATTAAGTTAGCATTACCGTCTACAAATATGTCTCGTCTCCCAGAGGATAACATGGGAAACACTAGACAATGGTCATACTGTACTTTAGATGGCCTGCCCAGCAGAGAGACTAATGCCTTCTGTATATTTAGACACTAGTGTGCTTGAAAGGAACAACCCAGAAAACACCACGATGCAGGACATGGAACCAGCCTTCCAGTTGGATGCTTTCCTGACACTTTTTTCTAAAACTTCTGCTCCACTTCGTTGCTTTTCACACACTGAGAGATTTTACAAACTGCAGTGCTATGGCCACGAGGGGAAGAGAGCTGGGAACAGAATGTGAATTCATCTGACACACACGCTTTGAGAAACTCATGCTGCTGCTGCCCCGACATGCCTCCTTGCCTCCTACATTTGCTTAAACAAGAGGGATTTGTTCTTATTCCAAGTAAACAATGCTTTCACCTCAGTACTTCACCTGAGAGGATTAAGGTGTCGTGTGCTTACTTGCTGCATTGAAATGAAGACACACACACACACACACACACACACACACACACACACACACACACACACACACACACACACCACACACACACACACACACACACACACACACACACACACACACACACACACACACACACACACACACACACACACACACACACACACACACACACACACACACACACACACACACACACACACACACACACACACACACACACACACACACACACACACACACACACACACACACACACACACACACACACACACACACACACACACACACACACACACAATCATCTCTATACTGGATGTTTGTCTGTATTTCGTCAGTGTCGGTGTTGAAGTGGTCTGTTTTTAAGGATCCTTGACGTGATACACTCTGGAGGAATCACTCATCTTGCTAGCATATCTCTGGAGACAATATTGTTGGACTTTTAGTTTTTATTCATCCAGTGAATTTTGGATTGGGACCAACATTTTGAACAGATATTCATGTTCCCAGCTTTGAATGGATTTTGTGATCCTTTGATTCCTGAAGCACCATCACTTTCCAATTATTTGACTAAATACCTGCAAGACAAGACAATGAGATCAGTCTCATCTACTTTGAGTTGAGTGCTAAGTAGCATGCGATGCAATATTAGCAAGCGAACACAACAAACGATGTGTTTGGTGGCTTCGTCACTATGGACTGACGGCTTCCGGCCGGGTGATGGGGCACTTTGTTGGCGTGATTGCACAGTATATGTTGTCTGTGGCTGATGATTGTGTGCACCTGGTGTCCTGTGTTGTCTCCTCCCCCTCACCTGTGTCTTGTTGTGATGATTGGAGTATGGGTATTTAGGCTCTGTTGCCCTGTCTGTTGAGAGGCTGGTAGTGTGGGTGAGATCCTTGTGGCTGTGTTCACCTGGGCAGCAATATTGAGGATGTGTATCCTGCACCACAGCGATGAATAAATGCCCACACCGGGTTATATTTGAATTCTCTGCCTCTGCCTCCTTGCTTGGTCGGGCCGCTCAACGGTCAGCTTCACAGTCTGCTTGGCATCATCATGTTAGCATTGTTATTATCATCATGTTAGCATTGTCATTGCATGCAAAGCTATCTTTCTTCCAGATGAAATGGAACAGTTATCTGGTTTGTCTGAAGACAGGTTCATATCCAGAGGGGTTACTGAGAATGAGAAGAAATAGATGAGGGAACTTGGTTCCCGTGTGAACTTTCAAAATACGTTAACTAACGCCTCTAACTTGTGAAATGACACAGTTTTGATGTTGCCGCCTTGAAACAATGTTCTCTTTCCCCCCAACCACCCTTGTTTTACTTTCAAACACACCGTTTGGCATCCACGTCATTCTGTGACCTTTGCGGTGCAGGATCCAAACACCTATGAGAGGAGTACAGTTTTGATGAGTACACCCTCTCTGTTAACAGATACTGTACCTGGTGGTTACAATCCTAACGCTAGATACCGAGTGCATGTGTTACAGTTTTTACCTCAGAGTCAGTGTTGGGTCTTCAGCTCTATTATTTAAGATGTTCTCTTTTAAATCAAAAGGATTGCACTTAAATGTTCCTCCTCTTATATCACTGTACACATATACACACTTTTCTGCATGCGGTGATAATCCACTGTTCTTTTTGGCGAGTTAGATCCAGACGGCCTTCAGGTTCCTCATCACACTGATATACGAGCCACTCACCACCCTCTCACTCGCTCTCTTAAGACGCGGCTACACGCTCCTCCTGCTGCCTTTTACCTCAAACGAACCCCTGATAAGACCTAAAGGGAGTGTTGATACACCGCCTCTCTACCACCCGTCATCTTTCTGGAGAGTGCTTAAGAGATTTGCCCTCAGGTTTGTCCAAGCGTAAACTGCACATGTTCAGTGTACTGTATACGAAGAATACTCACTGAACACGAAGTACTGGCACGTTGGGTATTACTGCTATTAGTCTGCAGGGCAAGAAAAGATATCAAGTGGATTGTGGGTTTCACAATAATAATGAATGGAGAAGAACGCCACAGTTTGCACTTCCTGTTGAGAAACGCCAGCTTTTTCGTGCCAACGCTGTGCCTACAGTCTCTGTTTCTGCCCCAGATGCCAGTGAGTTGCCTTTGGGCTTAATCTTTATGACCTTGAGCTCTCTCACCTCTGAGGAGCAGCCGAGCACAGAGTGAACAGGAAGGAGGGGAAACAGCTGAGCAGAGGGCCAGCTGACGGGATTACAGTCAATCATGTGCTGGAGAATCCCAGGACGGAGAGAGTTGACGCTGAACATAGATCTCCCCTGCTGTGCAAGCACTACACATGTGTTTGGGTGAACTGCTTAGATGTTTGATATTTCAAACTAAAGCCACATTGTTACAGATATGTAAGAAAACATACATTTGCAGGACTCTGTCAGGGAAGTAAAACATGCTTTTTTCCCACCCTGAGATCTTCCCATTCTCACACATTTGATTCAATCAAATCCGGCAAAAAAACACGATTTCAATTGAAACTGTGATCTGTAGATGTGCTAAAGGGAATACTTCAAATCAAGTTTAACTTTGGTAAACTTGACACACAAATGCCTGACAATGGATCGATAACATGTGAGCCTGACAGTGTGTCCTTTACAGGAAACAGAGCTGGGGTTTCAAAAATGGGGGAAGCTAACGTAGCTTATTTGTGGTGTTGGTCAATCTTGTAAGGAAATATTTGTATGTATTCATGTTAGTAAACTATGAATACGCTTAAAAGGGGAAAATGATTTGTGTAGAAGACTGTGAGCTGGTTTTGGGCTTGTTAACATGTGGTTTTTTGAGGACAAAGGAAGAAGGGGGGAAGGTGAGGAGTTAACATACAGTCATCTCAGATCCCTGTGATAATGAAGCTGAGCCACTGTGATTGGGGAACTTAAGATGTGAGGTGTTGATGATATTTGGGCAGCCAATCACGGAGGTCTGGAAGGGAGGCGCAGATAACTCCTCTTGTAAGCGAGGTATTTAGACAGGAAGCACGCTGTGTGCCCTCTCTCTTTCCTCTGGCTGGCTCACGTGAGTATCAGGTAAATATGGGATCCCAAAGATAACTGTATTGAATTTGTACTGTATTTGATTGTATTGCATTGTCTTATTACCATTAAAGTAGATTATTGTTATCGGTTAATTGTATGCTCTGGATTCCTTCCTGTAATATAACCAGCTTGTTTAGGGACGCGCGGAGATTTGAAAAAGCGGACTAGTTGTCCATTCATATTTCTAACAATCTACATTACATGTTACTTGTTAGACGCTTTTATCCAAAGAGACTTACATACTCAATACTGTGGACAATCAGCACAGGAGCCATTTGGGGTGAAGTGTCTCAGGGACACAACGACATGCTGACTGCAGTGGGGTTTGAACCTGTGCTCCCCTGATCTGAACACCAACGCACTAGTCCACAGCGCCACACACCTCCCTGTCTAATCTGCTTAACACTCCACTGCTTACAAACTGTTCCTCAATACAAGGAATGGTTTGCAGACAGTTGTGAGAAATTAACCGTCAGTTAGCAAGCGAGCGATCGTTGAAAGCTTTTCCCCCTCATCAGTATCTTATGAAATTAACAAAATGCCATTTGGAGTAGTTAGTCCTCTCAAAATAGTGTTTCTCTAAATGTGGACGATTGTTGCTTCAAACTGGTTGACTTCTGCTTCTATGATGATGCAAATGTAATATTTGAACAGTTGGGCGTCACTGCAGGCAATACTTAGGCTGGAGCCACACGAGGACGATAACGCAAGCGGACCGACATCGATATCAAAAAAGTCCTGTGACCCGTTGCTACGGTCTGCAGTAGATGCAGTGTTGCTGGCGTTTAGTGATGGCTGCTTTAACCATGTTCGTATGAATGATTATCCACAGACGTGTGTCACTGCTGTGGAAGCACTTTGGAAATGATGCAGGCGCAGCGGAGCGGGTCACGCGCACCGGACACAATTTGTTGTTGTATTTTTCGCTCCGTTCTCTTTTTGACTAGAGGGTGCACAACATTCAACTGCCCCGAAGATCCCGACGCGAAGCCTGAAGGGTAAACACCAGGTTTACTAATCTACCCGCACAATGTGTCTGGTGTCGGAATGTCTCGCTATGTTAGTACATTCTTAAAAAACAAAGCACCATTTCATTTCGGGTTGAAATGTGTTGTAACTGAGCATTGTAATATATTACCCACATTTCATTAGTAATGCGTTACATTACTGCGTTACAGCAAAAAGTAATATATTACTGTAACTCCGTGACTTTTGTAACGTGGCACCCAACACTGCCTGTAGCCGATACGACCGTTATCGCCCTCGTGTCCTTAGATAACATACCTGTAAGAACATGTGTTGACTTTGCATTTAGATGTTGTATGTAGAGGCTTTCATGCTTCTAGCTTGTGACCATGCTCAACAAGGCACTTCCCTCAGCCTTCTCAATAAAGCAACCAATTGAAAAGGTGGACAGCCTGAAAAGTATTTCTGAGTCGCTGGTGGAGTGGCGAGCGCAAAGACAAGAGGTCAGAAACACACTCAGACAGACGAGGAGGAGGAGGAGGTCCTTTCAAAGCGCTCAGGAACTGTTTCAAAAAGCCATTGTGCTCCGTGTGAATCCCACAGGAACGCAGTGTAACACTCAACTGGAGAGATACCGCTCTGCAGGCCACAGCTGTGAGGAAACAAGCACGTCTTGATCCATTGATACACTAACTGCTGTATTGTTGATATTGATCTGTAGAGACTGACATGTGTTTGTTTAAAAATCATTTGTGATATTCGGCATGTATCTCATTATGCATTTGAGAAAGGAAGGATTGCTTTAGCTGGATGTGTTTAACCAGGAAGTCAACATGCTTTTATCATCAGTCATATATTATTTAAAACACATTGAGCAAGCTGTTCACTACATCAATCAGATTGAAATCTAATTTACTTGGTATCAATATGATCAAAGAGAGATCTACTATCAACTCTGAATCTTATTGATTTATTGTTTCGAGTACAAGATAGACCAGTTAGTTTTAAGAGCAGAGGAAAACAACAACAGTACAAATACCTCGTTATTATTATAAGGATTAAATCACTCCAAAATAAAATAATAAATTCCCTTTTACTTAGAGTGCCATAAATCAATTTAGATTGGCTTCTTTTTGAGTCGCCAAGTGTCTGCTTTTCCTCGAATTTTAATTAAACTAGACGTGCTCAAATAAATAAAACTCAACAGAAATGTCTCTTTCCCAAATCATGACCCAATTTCTCAAGATCATCCATAGGCTTTGTTGTGAGCAGTTTCATGCAGGAACTACTTTCTGTCTGCCATATCACATCTACTTAAACCACCTGGATTCATCAGTAGCACTGTATGAGATGATTCTTAGGTGAACCGTCCCTTTAAGTAAGTAAGTCACCTTCGCCTCATCTAACTACTGTACGATCACATCTACATTAGTGGCCCTTTCATGTTTGGATACATTCATTTGGATTCTGGGACTGGTGCCATGACATTACATCACCTCCATTATTCCCACCTACAATGGTGTGTGTGGCTTGGCTGAGCTCCAAGCCACACACACCTTTGAACTGCAATAGAACATTTAGGAGGTGGATGGTGAGTCAGACATCTGGAGTCCACAGAAATACAGACTCCTTCTGCTGCAGCTCACAATGCCCAGATCCACAGGAGAGTCTGACGCCTTTATCATCTCGCTAAAGCATCGTGCACTTTGCTCGCTCAGTGGATGTGTGTGGTCAATACTCAAAGGTTAGGGCTCCTACATTACGGGTGTATTATTGATAACGCATTGTAATACTGAGTCAGGACAGATGGAGGAGTGAAGCAGCAGCTCTGACCGGTGCTGTGCAAGTGACTCAAATCCTTCAGACCACTGGGAGCAACAACTCCCTGCAGCAGGAGTGTTTTCTCAGCACGTGGAAAAGCGTGGTTCACAGATGATCACGGTTGGACTGTTTCTGCAACCGTATGCATTAAGTCCTACGGTAGGTATAGGGACCAGAAAAACCCAACATCGTTTACAGATGATAAAAACTGAAGAATCAGCCATGTTGCTAGGTAACAATTGAACTGCAATTTTTGGGCAGATATGAGCCGGAGAATGAGCATATAAGGGCCACGTTAAATGAATATATATTTTTGACTGTTGTTCAAAGACAAAACAAGACATGAGAGTACATCATGCAGGCAGCTGGGAAATTGGGATGGAGATTTGTTTCTTGTGCAATATTAAGACCAAGCAAAACAAATTCAATAAATAGCAGTGTCATCCTAAATGTACGCTCGACTGATATCTTCCTTTCTATGATTAACATGTCCGGTAATCTGTTATTTTTTTTTCCGTTTAACACAACATCACTGTTGATTAGTCTCAATCAATAACATCATGTGATCACTGTGAGTGAGACAAGCAATACATTCCTGATCATCACATCTCATATACAAAGGAATACAACTGAACCTGATAAGATACGGTGAGTCATTGTTGTTGTCTAGAGATTGCATCTACGTTTCTCCCAAACACTTCCTGTGTATCGTTGCTCAGAGGCTTGCCGATCAGCTCGGTCCGTCTCTCAGACTGGAATCTGGACTAATCGTCTTTCCAAATCAACGCGTGCTTTCGGTCTCTGAGCTCATTGTTTAAAGGGCTCTGCTGTCTGGCCTTCATCTCCGATGCACACTCGTGCAGGAAGAGGATGAAGCAACATGTGTGTGAGCAGATAGGGCTCAGGGTTTCTGGGAAAACGCCCTCCCATGTGAATTTATGGGGAAATTCCACAGTAGTTCAGAGGAAGAAAAACAAATAAAAACACACAAATAAAAAAGGGAACATGGCGTGTTTGTACAGCTAATAACGTGATGTTATGACAAGCAACACGCCGGTCATGTGTTCAGCAGAAATACAACCGTCTGGTTTTCCTAGTCATTATGAAGTGGGTAAAATCTAAAGTGTTGGTACATCAATTACATGACAAGACTGCACTAGTTTCCCATCAATTGCACTATTTTAATACAACTCAAAGTAGCCGCTTAACATTAGCTTGATATTCACTTTATTTCCCACCAACTCTTCAAATTAGTCATCATTTATCGTCGATATACTTCTCATCAAAAATCACCAAGAAATCCCGTCTAAAACAATCTTCTATTATATAAGTTGTAGATTAATCGGCCAATTATTCACACGATTAATCAATTAATGTACCAATCTGTTAATTATATTTACTTACATTCATGACGGCACATTTTATGTTTATTAGAAACCACTTATTAATGACTTAACAAAGGATACAGAACATTTCATCACAACCCCAAGTTCTTCGTTATACTGTGTGGCTTGTAACTGGTCCATTAGTGCAATTTACATTACACTTAAGAAATGAGCAGTTAATACATCTTATAACCCTTATGTAAAGAGTAATATTTCAAATGTAAAGCGGGTCTGAATTCTATCCGCTATAATGCAGTTGAACAAAATCTCTACCTTCAACTTTTTAATAAAAATGAGCTAAACTGAAATGTTAAATCTATTCTGACCTCCACGTAAAACAGGCTCCATTGGAAATGCCAGTTTTCTTAGTGATTCTGCCACGATGTTCTTTCACTTGTACACGCTGCACTTTCACAGCGTATTATTACTCATAGTTGTCCTTGTAGAAAACATGCTCCAATGCCTTTAGAGACGAGACCAAAATGACTCATATTTGTATTCATGGTTGTCCTTAGGATAAGGTCTTTTCAAGTAATCGTTTTAAATGCTATTACATTTTGAGTTGTAAGTAAAGTAGGCCCATCAAAGTATGATAAATCCTATTGTATCCTTGAAACGTATATATTATCATTGCTATTATTATAAATACATATTATTATTATTATTATTTATTACATTACCGATTTTATTTTTATACTCCTGGAAATAATTACTGCACTTTATTCCTTATTCCTTTATTCCTAAGTATGTATGCTGCGTGTATTTTGTTGTGTTGTGATGTTTTTGTTTCGTTTTGATGGCATCCTTGATAGGGAGAAGCATGCATCATGATCTCATTGTACATGTATAATGACATTAAACGATTCTATTCTATATTCTGGTAGTATGCGACTGTGTTCCCCTTTAAAAGGCTTTGTGGTTCTCGGTACCAGCTGCAGGAATCTGGATTGTTATCCTTTGATTTGTGCAATATCTGATGAACAGATCCTCCTCATCCCAAATATGGGAGTGAAATGCAGACGTCGCTGCTGCTCCCAGCTCTTCCACACACCCTGGACATTACAGCTGCTTCGTATTTGACCACAACCTCTGACTTTGTGCACAACCGAACGTTTCCACTGGGATTATGAGCCAGCTACCGCATGGATAAGAAGGGAAAGTGCTTTCAGGGTTCAGGTTTGCGTCTCCGCTCGTAGATTTCCAGTGGAAAGTCCAGCCTCATGGTTTCCCCCATGATGACAGTCTGGCACAATACTGGAGGCGCACAATCGAAGGGAGGGAAACTATGCATGGGGGGGGGGGGAATATAACAATCAAGCGCCTATGGAGCAAATGAATCAAACCCCAATGATGCACTTCTGCTTTGTTCAGTACAGTGGGGAAATGACTGAGCGTGCAGCCTCAAGCCCTGACATGCAGAGAGAGAAGTGTTGTGTTTAAGGAGCAAACAGCAACCTGTCCTGCAGGCAAACAGCTTCCAAGGGAGAGGTGACCTTTGACCCCTGAGACTAGCATTCCTGTGACATGCCATCATGAAGTAGTGGCATTTCTCGGGTGACTGGGTATTGATCATTTAGTTTAATCATTACATTGGGGAGCAGAGATTACATTCCTGTGCATCAACAAGGCCACATAGACACTATGCATTACACTAATGCACACTCTGCAAACAATAACTTCTTTTTATTTATTTCATTTAAGTATTGCCCGTTCTGCACAACCCTCTGAACATTTGCACATTTGTATACAAGCTGCTTTAACACTTTTCATAACTTTTAATTGGGAGGCTGTGGCTCAGTGGAATGTGCGCTTAACTTCGAATCAGGGGGAAGCAAGTTCGAGTCCCACTGCAGTCAGCATGTCGTTGTGTCCCTAAGACACTTCAGTATTGAGTGTGTAGTCGCTTTGGATAAAAGCGTCTAACAAGTAATATAATTTAGCACAGTTACAATATTTAATTGTATTATTCTGAGTATTTTTTCATACTGAATGTCGTTTTTTGATGTATCCATATTTCATGAAAACTATTTTCTTAAGGTTATTGTTATGATGTTTTTTTGTATAGTTTTTCATATTTATTTGTGGGTTGTTTTTCTTAGAATGCATTTAATGTAACTGTGTTCATGTATGCATCACACACACCAAGGAACATTCCTGTTATGTGTAAACTTGGCAATAAACGTGTTTCTGATCTGAATTGATTCGATACAAATCCCAACAGGCAGCGTTCAGGAGCAGTGTTCTAAAGTTTCGGGTTGTTGCTCTGACTCACCTGCATTGTAGAAGCTGTCCAGCACCATGGTCTCCCCAAAGTCCAGCTTCCCGAAGTTGACAGTCTCCAGCTTGCTGCCCGATGTCTCGCAGGCGTCCTTCAGGCACTGCAGCGCCATGCTCTCCGCGTTATTCTGCTGGCTCGCCTCTCCGTTCACCACATAGGCCACCGTCACCGGCCTGCTTTTGCACGACTTCCCGGTGGACAGCAAGCCCCCTCCTTCCATCGTGTTGCTGCATGGAATCGGGCTGAGACTCCCGCTGTTGACCACAGAGTCCTGCCAGAAGGTCCCAGCTGCGGGGATCCCACCACCTCCTCCACCTCCACTTCTTTCCCCAACGAGGCTCTCTCTGCCGGGACGAACTCCGAAGCAAGGCACCGGTAAGGATATCCCGTCCTGGTTTATACTCATCATGTTTAAAGGGTCACTCACTAACTTGAAGTGTGGGTTGCGATGAGACGCTTCTCCAAGTCCTCCATGGAGAGCCAGCGTTACGCACGGCGGTGACCCATGGAGCCTCTGCACAGGCACGACGTGCAAGGCTTCCTTCAACACAGACACACACGGTTAGAGCTGCAGCTGCACATCATGCTGCATGTTTACTGACGGTTGCACCTAAAATAAAGCCCCGGATAACGCTGTTTGCTCGAAGCTCCGAGGAGAGAAAACACCAGAGGGAAATCCAGCGAATCCGCGCATTCCTTCAACAACAAATCGACATACTTCCAGAAGTTGAGCAACGCTGGCGCACAGAAGGCAGAAATGTCACTAAGAGACGAAGTTTAGCGCACTTTGAAGGCTCGCAGCGGCGTGTCACCTCCAAAGAGAAAGTAGACTGCACGCGCAGAGGCTCTTTTCATATGCATGCCCAGTGCCCAGTTTCCAATGTTATCTCCCTCACTCACGCACAGGGCGGGGAGACAGAGCACAGCCTGCTGGAGCTGGGCGGGGACAGCATGTCCATATGAGGAGTACAGGAAAGGAGCAGAAAACAACACGACAACTGCGAGAAATCAACCACAATTAGAAATGCAGGCTCAAATGTGTGAGCTGATATAGGCTATGTATCATGTTGAGAGAGAATGAAAGTGGTGGAAGCATATTATTGAACATTAATCTCTTTAATGATGTCAGAGTTTTTTGCAGGGCTGTAAACTAAACTGAGAGCATTTAATAATGTATTCATAATTAAATTGCTTCGTCCATTCATGTTGTCAAATCTAAACAGATTACAGACTAGAGATGTGCAATGATAATAATTCAGTTGCTATCAAGTACTAAAGTAACACAGCTACAGTATGCAGGGCCACCCCTAGCCAACGTGTGGCCCCACGTAAAGTTATATAAGGAGGCCCTCTGTGTCGCGAGCGTCGGAGGGGGGGGGCATTGTGCTAGTGGAGCCTCGCAGCGGCGAAACTGTGCCACGCCTGCCCTAATTGCGCCGCATACGCGCATAGAGGTGCGCCGCAAGATGAGGTCAACAACAAACAACAAAGCCCTCGCGAGGTGAGGCTCCACGCGGCCCTGCAGCTATGTTGCAAACCATGGATTTGTTATTCTATGTGAAGAATTTTAGCGTTACATTAATTTTGTACTTTATGTAGAAGCGGTTACCTCCTGTTCTCAGGTTGTGTCACCTGTTGTTACCTGGTGGTCTCTCTCTTTCCTGTCACGAGGAGGACCTCTTGTGGCAAATGCCTGCTATTACAGGTCATGAAGAACACACTGTACCTTATGGAGTCTATCAACAACAAGCATCACATAACACACATTCCAGAAGACGTGTGGGGTTTTTTATGAAGAGAGGTTGGCTTTCTTTCTCAGTACCAGAGCGTTCAGTTGAATTCACGCAATTTATCGGCCGATGTGAGTATTTCTATTACATCTCTCCCCTTTGGCACAAATGCAATCCTTTTTCCACGAGAGGGGCCTTTTTGAAAATCTACTAAAGTTGGTTTTAGACAGTGTTGAATGTCTGGAGTTAAGGTTAATGATATCTTATCCAACTTTGCAACATTGAGAGAAAGTACATCACCTGTGACGTGACAAGTTGGATGTAAAGAGATCCCTTCTACAGACACTGTTGTGTTTCTGTATATTACTCAACTATGAATATAAAAGCTAAGCCTGATCAGGTTGTTTTTGCTAATAGTTGAAAAAAAAGGACTTGTACTACATTCAAAACAAGAGTTTGGTTTTGGTACAATACTGTAGTTAGGTTGTTTGTGTATTTGTTTGCAGAAAGAAAGTCAAATAGTAAAGGAATTTACATAATTATCAAACATCAAAACACAAGGAAATGTTCACACAATCACAACATATGTGAAGAGTTGCCATTGGCTCCCCTAAAATCATCACAACATCATCATCATGTCCCGGGAGCAAAAACACACCGGCTCATGTGAACAAATCAGAATGTACAATTTTGTTCAAATTAGAAAGGTGTCAAGAATTGAGAATGAAGAACTCCTCATTGGAGGAAGCTTATATTAAAAAAATATCAGTAACGGATAAATATCTGTAGTTCGTTTTTGTTTATCATTCATTCGTTGCCCTTTAGTGTCGAGCAGCGTCTTTGCATTAGCTAATAAATACAAAGTATATGTTTGTAAACTGTTGCACTCCACTATATTCAACTGCTATAGGGTTAGAACAATGCAACAGTATTTTATTGACAATGTAAACAGAGGTTTTTGTGTGCTATGGTCAAATATTCCGATTATTAAAGTGACTTTGACATTACATATGTTTACTGTATTTGTTGCTTTAATCGACACATATAATCTCAACTATCCATTATGAGGCAAATAGAGTTTAAATAAGATAAAATGTCACAGATGTAGTGGCAAAATGAGAAGCTTTCAATAATACTGATGCTTCTTAGTGGCAGAACTTCTGTTACGGTGTGTGAAGCAGGTAGGACCCAAATGCAGATTAACGTACAAATAATTCCTTTATTCCAAGGCTATGCTGACAAATACAGAACAGAACACTCACCGAGGACAAGCCAATACACAAGACAACCCGACAAAGAGAGACAGAAAACCCAGAACTTAAATACACCCAGGACACATCACATAAACACGAGACAGGTGAGGAGGGAGGAGAAAACACATAGGTACCAGGTGAACACAATTGGGTAATCAGAGAGGGAAACCGGCAGAAAGCAAACAGGCAGGAAACGGGGGTGAACACTTTACAAAATAAAATAGGAAACCCAAAGATAGAAAAGGACACGAAAAATACCAACACAGACAAATCCTAACAACTTCGACCATACATAAAACCGGAAAGTCTTTCAACAATTTCCACCTTTGGAGAAAATATAATTGTGTTGAATAAAGACATTCTAATAACATGTGATACACCAGTCGATAGATTACCTACATATAAGCAGTGTCCCCTGTCTGCCACTAGAGGTCCCGCAGTGACCGCGCATGGATCTGTGGGTTTCAGCCAGGCTGCCAAACCAAACACATCCACAGGGCTGTGTTAGTTCTCTGCCTTTAAACACATCTGTCTGCTCCTCGTGGTTTAGCTGTGGGCACATTTCAGATAATCACACCCAAACTATTTATGCATCACTGTGTCCTCCTATTGGCACTCACATCAAGTGCTGCAACGCCGAGCTGACATTACTGTGAGTCAAATTACACATTATTCAATGCGATGAATATTTACATTTTAATAGGGAAATCTAAATGTTATTCACATCATCCTGTCATCCTCACACACACACACACACGCACGCACGCACGCACGCACGCACACACACACGCACGCACGCACACACACACACACACACACACACACACACACACACACACACACACACACACACACACACACACACACACACACACACACACACACACACACACACACACACACACACACACACACCTGTCTGCCATATGCATATATTAGGGGATTTCTTTTAATGACAGATGACGAACGTTTGAGAATGTGTCGCATTAATAAGAAACAATTAAGACATGGAACCAGCGGGAAAAGCAAACAGCGGCACGGGGAAACAAAACACTACCAGTCGTCTTGCCTCTTGCAGCCAACACAGCTTGACACATCTGGCACACAGAGCTTCTGATCCGCTGATCTTCCACATCCTGCAGTCGAGCCCCACAACGTTTCTGGCTGCAGGCAGGAACACTTTCATATTAAAGGCGTATTAAACTACTGGGAAGGTGCATCCTGTGACCTGCGCTCAAATTAAATAACACACATTTAATGGAGATATCCTGATTTTCATAATTTGGACCATTATTATCAGTGTTGGAAGACGTTTCCAGGGTAACATGATCTCTTATTCGTAATGAAGCCTAGGTCAAAGTGGATGGTGGTTAGGGAACAGAGGTTGAAGCCACATTTTTTTGTTTATCCACTGACGTGTGCATGCAAACAATCACACACATGTGCACACACACACACACACACACACACACACACACACACACACACACACACACACACACACACACACACACACACACACACACACACACACACACACACACACACACACACACACACACACACACACACACACACACACACACACACACACACACACACACACACACACACACACACACACACACACACACACACACACACACAAAAGGGTAGTTGGTTGCCTCACTGCAACACCAAGCCTTAGAGCTGTACGCTGTAAGAATAGATATGTTTTGGGCCACTTGGAGGCAGTAATACAAGCTGTAAACACACCATTGATATATCACCTTATAAAGCTATGGAGAATGTGTAAGCAATAGACATGAGGCAAACACAGAGCAACATAGACATTCACTTGGGTTTCTTTTTTCTTCTTGCCACCAGGGAATGTAATATTCACACTGCTTTCAGCTCTGTGTTGGTCTCCACCGACTGCCGAGGAAAACATCTGTCTTTTTCTGCTGCTTACCAAAACAGAGATGATCAAAGGGGAGCTGCACAGTCAGTGGCACTTCTGTGTGGTTCCAGCAACCAATAGTCCTTTAATACATTGTTAATATAAAAACAATGATTTTGCTGAACTCGTGTCCTCTGAAGTATACATGTACCAAAGGGTGTGGTTAGTTAACTGTGACTAGTACACTCCCTTATTTATGATACCCTCATTAATATTACCGTATTATGTGTTGCCCCAACGGTATCTTGTTATATACAAATTGACATCAGGTTTTTCTTATAAATGTCAAGTGCCAAATAGCTGTGTTGTTGCTTAGTCTAGAAACATCTTTTGTTTAGAGCAGGGGTGTCAAACTCAAGGCCCGGGGGCCAAATCCGGCACACGACTTCATTTTATGTGGCCCCGCAAGAGCTTGCAAAGAATATAATACGTTTATTATACGGTTACATGCTACTTTACAGAAGCACGTTGCCCATAAACTACATGTCCCACAATGCATCTCAAATTTGCCTTTTTTGTCAATTTGCCTTTTTTTCTTCAAAATATGCTTTTTTTCTTAGAATTGGCCTTTTTCTCAAAATGTTACTTTTTTTTCAAAATGTCACTTCTTTTTTTTTGTTTTTCCAGAATTTGGCTTTTCTTTTTAAATAATTTCGTGACATGCACACTGAAGAGACTTGCAATTATTTGCCCAAGACTTCTGCTTTCAGACGTATCTGAAAATAATCCAATGCAGAGGCAATCATGTAATATAATAAATTATGTTATATATATTAAATATTTATATATATATTTTTATATTGTCTTAAAGTTTCAACCGGCCCTTTGAGTGAAACCATAACGCTGATGTGGCCCTTGATGAAATTGAGTTTGACCCCGCTGGTTTAGAGCATCAACAATTAATCAAGTAATCGATTAGTCGATCAACAGACACTATTTTGATGATCGATTCATCGTTTAAATGCAGTTGTTAGCCTCTTATATCTGGAGAGATGTCCTCTGTTTTATATCATATTAAATGGGATATATTTGGACTTATAAAAAAAGATATTTTATATATTTGTACATTATCTCAAACTTAAAAAAACTCTAATTCTTTTATGACATGATACATTGAGAAATTAATTGGCAGATTAATCGATGCTGAACATATTTGTTGGAAGGAAGCAGCCATAGTTTTGGTTATGTCTTGCCTCAGAATTACAGTCTCTAATATAAAGTAAGTGCATGTTTTAGTAGAATTACATACAAACAACAGCATGCAGTAATGGGTGAAGTTTCTTAGGGTTTGAGTGTAGTTAACCATCAATAGGCCGTCCCTGCTGCACCCTGCAAATAAAGCTTTCCATTCTGCTCTGCCACAGACCATGAAATAGTCACTCAGCTCTGAAATGGAGAGAATCACTCACATGGAGAAACAGCGAGAAGTTCAGTTAGTTCTGCCGCGCAGGTAGGAGATAGATACTTGGAGGCACAGACTTATTGCAGCCCTCCATAGATATCTGCCAAAGTCTACACAAACATTAGAGGGAAACGGGGAAACAAAATTACAGAAATCTGCTAAGTTTGACAAATGGCCGACCCTGCTTTGCCACAAGCTATTAGCCGGCAATGATTAATAAGTGAGAAAATAATTGCACTTCATTGAGATTGATGACGCCCCATTTAACCTCCCCTCTCATCCTGCCTGCGCCACGGAGCAACGAGATGAGCCTCGGACACACTGCTGCTACACACACACACACCACACACACACATAGGGTCTGTAATGATCCTGCGGGGCATTTTTTAAAAGCCTCGCGGCGCTCTGATCATAAGTTCATTGTTAGTAAGTGAAAAACAATGATCTCAGCGCTAGGAGGCCTCTGGGAATCTCTCACTCCACCAATATAGAAGCATTTAAGTCAAACACCATGGGGAATTAATGACGGTGCAGTCGCCATTAACTCCTACGCTAACGAGTTTCTGAGCTCTGGCCCTCTTGTTAGACACATCTCTGTGTGTGTTTGCTTGCGTTGGAGATCTTGTCGATCTGAAACACACACAGGGTAAACGTGTTTGAATGGCATTTTCACGGGTAACATGCAAACAAAGCGGGCGGCGATCAGGCGAGGCGCTGGGAGTGCCGTGGCGCCTTATCCTCTCAGTCTGCAAAGAGACGCGGCCAAGGTTATTAAAGAAGGATGTAGCAGAGCAAGATGGCCGCTGTTGTGACCAGAGGCGGTGTGGAGAGATAAATGGTTGACCCAGCCTGGTGTCAGGTTAGGATTGATGCCACTATCAGCCCCACTGCTTTCCCAATGATTTTCTCAAATCTCTGATAGAGTGTGTTATCTAGTTACTGGCATGAGGGCAACGGCCTGCAGGCACGGAGAAGGTCAATCTATGAGGACAATCTTTGTTGGACTAAATGAGAAAAAAGACCTCACAAAAAAGAATAAAAAGCAGCTGCTAGGTCTCTGGGATAAGATAAGCCAAATTACTTCTCTTTAGTAGGATAGGCCTGGGGCTAAACATCAAAAAAAATTAAGTGAGGCGGCTTGTGTGCTCTCTAACTTCAATGCTGTAGATTTCACCTGGATCCCCGGCTTCCTTGAACTAATGTTGATTCGGTGGCACCTTGAGCAATGGGTTACATGAGTGTGTGTGCTGTTTAATCTGCATTACCCTAATACATCTCAGGACATTTCCATCATTTACAATAACGTTAAAACACCCAAAGGTCGCACAGCTTCTCCCCGCACTCTCACTCCATCAAACCTCTTTTCAAAACTGGGGGGAAAGAGTTTGACTAATAGCTTGTAATTTACCGGGCGAGGTCCTGATCAATAAAAGTGTGCCAATAATGATGGAGAGGTCTGCGCGAGGGGAAATGATTCCACTCATTCTCTGAGAGAAATGAAGGTGTGGACACGGCCTGCGGCTGTAGGCAGATGTCCACAGGTGCTCGGATAGTCTGAGGGTGATGAGTAAGAAGACAAAGAACACACACGAAAAGCACTGTGTGTTTTCCCTTGTGGTGCATAGGATCAAAACTTTATAAAGACACACACACACACACACACACACACACACACACACACACACACACACACACACACACACACACACACACACACACACACACACGCACGCACGCACGCACGCACGCACGCACGCACGCACGCACGCACGCACGCACACACACACACACACACACACACACACACACACACACACACACACACACACACACACACACACACACACACACACACACACGTAATGGATGTATTTCCAAGCTGACAGTCTCATTTTGAACGCAGCATCTGACAGAAATATTGACTAAAATACTATTAATGGAGAACGATCTGTTTCTGGAAGATCCAGAAAATTGCTTAAATGGTTTCAAGGAAATAAATAGTCACGTTTGAACCCATTCTGCATTATGGCGTTAAGTCACAATAGACTTTTAGTAGACGATTATCTGGGCTAAAAAGATTATAACATCATTGCAATATCTATAGTAGATTGGAAAGTAACAATGTGAGTGTGACATGTTGATGTCACTATGGAAGTAAAGAAAGGAGTCCAATGGAGACGTTTGAGGTAGGGGAGCTGCTTTCAAGCGGAGGATATTTTTATGAATCTGCTTTTCTATCACAGCAATTAAGCCTTAAGGAGGACGAAAAAAGGGCTTTAGTTTTAGACATTAGCATACTGTATAAATTACACATTGAATTAAGTTTGTCTTCATGGGATCAGATGCCACATTTTTATCTATGCATTTTGTTGGACCACAATACATTGGAGAAGTTTTGAATAAGCCATGTTTGTGCATATTATATAAAACACTGGGCGAGTGCTCGTGCTTTTTACGATACAGTACAACACTCAGTGGTTTTGAAAGTCAGGCGAGAGCTTTCCTGTCTGGTAAAAGCTCGGTGTCAAACCCTTTGCTTCTCAAGCTGCAGTGAGCCACACTTGAATGCCTTGATCTGTCAGTCAAAGATAAATGTTACCGACTCCGACCAACACGAGTGCTGAGAGCTTCTGAAAGCAGTTTAAATATGTTGACATTTTGGCTTTCAGTGCAACAGCATGTACAGCAGAGCCAGAGCTCAGACTGAGAGCAACACACAGAGGGAATAAGGGAGTTTAAAGTCAGAGGAATCTAATGGGATTGATTTGATGACTTGAATACACTGGAAAACCACACTCATCGGGAGGCATGCCCACATCCATACATTCTCCATAGGTGCAAAGATATGCAGCAAAAAAAAAAATGGATGTAATAATATCATGTCAAGAAGATTTGAACTAAGTATTTTTATATTGTAAAGATGATTTCTTTCGGGGGGGGGTTTTGTCCTTTAATGAGAGCATAATCAAAATATTGTGTTCAGCGAAAGGCCTCAGGGAGATACTGAACACCTGGGAGTGCACTTAAACAATCAACTGGACTGGACAGACAACACTGATGCTCTCTTCAGGAAGGGTTCTTCCTGAGGAGGCTCAGGTCCTTCAACGTGTGCACGAGACTTCTCCAGATGTTCTCCCAGTCTGTGGTGGCCAGGGAGCTCTTCTTCGCCGTGGTGTGCTGGGCTGGAAACACAAACACAAACACTCGGGACACTGGCAGGCTGAACAAGCTCGTGAGGAAGGCTAGCTCCGTAGTGGGAGTTCAACTGGACAATCTGGAGGAGGTGGCAGAGGGGAGGACGAGGAGGAAGCTCGACAGCATCCTGGAGAACCCCTGCCACCCACTCCACGCAGAGCTAGTGAAGATGAGGAGTACGTTCAGCCACAGACTCGTCCCTCCACGACGCAGCACCGAGCGCCTCGGACAGTCGGGTCAATAATGTAAACAAAAAAAATAGTATAAAATCACTGGACATAAATATACAGTGTTTCCACAACCCATGTTAATATATTGGTAGTAGACCAAATGTGTAGATAGATATGTCCCTATATGTACAGATGTCCATTTTCACTTGTCACTTTAACTCATTTCGTACTTCATAATTGATATGACCAAATATGTATATATGCGGACAGTTATTTTTACTCTTATTTTTACTCCTATTTCATAGTCTTTTATTATTATTATTATTATTATTATTATTATTATTATTATTATTATTATTATTATTATTATTATTATTATTATTATCATTTAAAAAATGTTTCTTGATTTTATTTTTGATTTTATGAATCTGTGTGAATCTTTGCTGTCCTGTTTTTCACGCGTACCCTGTTGCTGCTTTTACAACTGAATTTCCCCACGGGATTAATAAAGGTCCATCTTATCTTATCTTATCTTATCTACATACATGTACCTTGGAAGCCATATTTGAATCTAGGGCATGAGCTCTAACTAAACCTAACCAAGTTGTTTTTGTGAGTGACCAAACCTAAAAGCTAGCATTATACAATTGTAAAAATATGCATTGTTTAGCAGAGATGTATGACAAGACAAGTGGTGTCAAAAGTGGATCCAGATCAGAGAACAATGTTGTGTTTTGTTTTGGAGCTGTTTGACGAACTGTAATCATTACATTTGAAGGACTTGTTGAGCAGAAACTGAAACGGCAAACTAAAACTAGTATAAAAGTTTCTGGTGATGTAAAGTTAACCTCTGACCTCGGGCCTTCATCCCGGCTCCTCCTCCTCCTCCTCCTCCTCCGCGCCGAGCAGCGGTGTGTGTTTTCTGAGCCGATCCGAACAGTTTGAACATTGCGCTCTAAGTGGATTGGGTTCCTGTCAGACCTGAGCGTTTGGACATTGATAAATTTCCTCCTGTGCGGGATCGATAACTCTCACCTCTCTGCCCAGGGCTCCCTCCGAGTGGGACGTCATAATTACTCTGTCAAACGGAATGCCTGTCTGTGTCGAGACGGACGACTGTGTGTGTGTGTGTGTGTGTGTGTGTGTGTGTGTGTGTGTGTGTGTGTGTGTGTGTGTGTGTGTGTGTGTGTGTGTGTGTGTGTGTGTGAGAAGGACAGAGAGTCAGTCAGTGTGTGTGCAAAGCAGGGGAAGGTGGCTTTTTGATGTGGTTTTGTGCATTTGGGGATGTATGCATGGAGATTTATGGATTATGTTTGTACATGTGAGCTTTAGAAATGTATGTGCGTGTGTGTGTGTGTGCGTGTGTGTGTGTGCGTGTGTGTGTGTGTGTGTGTGTGAATGTGTGGGCCCAGGTGATGCTTTGTTGGCTGAGCTGGACTTGTGACTGGCAGTGATTGACAGCTGGGCAGCCCGCCTCCTCCACTCTCCTCCCACGGCGCTTTTTGATGCCTGTCACATCGGCCAATCAGAGAGGTGATCTGACAGCCGTCCTGACTCTCACAAACACACACACACAAGTGAACACACACACACTTTAAAACCAATTCCTCACTCCAAATGTACCGTTCGAACGACACATTCAGAAGACAAATGAACCCAATTTGAATCTTAACTCACATTTGACAACAATTAAACACATTTCCAGCGCTCAGAGCTGCCATGTTTACTCACCGATTAGCTGCAACGATTAGCTTCAAAAACAATACACGGTGGGGATGACGGGCCCCGCACGTCTATCATGTAATCTGAATTAATATATGCAACGTTCCTGTCAGCTGGTTCCTCAGATCTGTTATCTGTCCAGATGTAATGATGATTTATTTATTCTGTTTCAGGGAAGGCAGGGAATTGTCTCCATCTGCTCCATCAGACATCGCTCAGAGGCCTTCCTCCAGGTTAGACCGGGTATATTAGTGCACATGTCTTTACGTCAAGTCTCTGCGAATGTGTGCATGTCTATCGGCAGTCTGTATGAGGATGTGTGTGTATGTAGCAACTTTGTGCACCTGTGTGTGAACATGTAAGTGTTCTGTAGGTTTTCATTAGAGTTTGCCATGTGGCGCTGCTGTCGGTAAAAGAGGCAGCCTGTGGAATTAAAAGTGAATGAAGCGAAGACGAGCGAGGCTGCCTGCTTCTCATAACACTGCCACAATAATAATAATAATAATCATGGCAATAATAACCTCAGCGCTCATTTAGACATCAATACTAATCACTCTCATTTGGAGGACAATAATAATAATCAGGCTCATTTAGAGTGCCGTTTCTCCACAGAGGCTTTCACTGCCTTTGGGGCTGGTTGGTGCTTAACCTAATGATAATAGTCATGATTCATGGCTCGACTCTCCCTCCCTGCATGTTGCTCTCACTCCACATGAACACGGGAAGTGTGTGTGTGTGTGTGTGGTGGGTAGGGAGTGATATAGGAAGGCCGTGTAAGGGAGCGAATCTGACAAAAAGCTTATAATTTACAGTCTAAAATAAACTCGATTTCCCTTTACTGCCGTCTTGTTAGAAGTTTTTGCCAACCCTTGCCAACAATCACATAAGAACCGCGCAACATCGCCAAACAAATATCCAACAGGTCCAAGAAACAAAGCAGTCAGATGATCATATGGGTTGTTAAAAAACGGATCCATGCTGTATGTTCATAATAAATAGAAATGTCCCACAAATCAACACTTCCTGCCCAGCGCTAAACAACAAGCAAGCAAAGTTAGGGAGGAGGAGACCAAAATGGAGCTAAAAGAAGAACATATTGGTCTTACAATCAAATCGGTTGCACTATTTAGTACTTTAAATAAGCTCTGTAATAATAATAATATATTTTATTTATAAGCGCACTTTTCATTTGCGTAAACAAAACTCAAAGTGCTACAAAATTAAAAAGGGTGAAACAAAACAACAATAAAAAAACAATTAAAACAACATAATAAAAGCTGTGACAAGCTCTGTGTCTGTTATGTGTGTACATAAGCAAGTCATTGCTAACAAGTCAGCATATGAGCTTTGGGGGATAATGCAACCCAGTCTCACGGCATTTCGTGTTATGGTCACGAAATTAATCTATTGATTCGTGTTCAGAACGATTTTAAAAGCAATGTAAATAATAACAAATTAGAAGGAAAACAAGATACAGATTTCAGTATTCAGACACAGAACGATTTCAGAAGCGATGTATTTCTATTGGTAGTATGTTTCGTGCCTGCACCAAATAACAACAAATTAGAAAAAAAGATTTTAAAAAATACAGTATCCTGAGGCTCTGAGCCATTTCTTTTCCTCGCGGACGGCAAAAAAACTCCGACATTATACAATTTAAAATAAAAGGGATAGGGTTAGGCTTAGGGTAAGATATTGAGTAAGAAAATGTTTTTATGAACCACACAGCTTCTGGTCTTCCAAGACCCGACTGGACAAAAAGACGTGCTGCAGGCACGAAACACACTACCAATAGAAATACATTGCTTTTGAAATCGTTCTGTGTGACACGACAAAAAAGTGAAAATCGTGTTGATGAACACAAATCAATAGATTAAATTAATTTCGTGACTATAACACGAAATGCCGTGAGACTGGGTTGATAATATGTTAGTCTGTGTTTACTCCTTGCTGCCTCGAGGTTGGCCACAAAAAGCAGCGACTGCAAGTTTAAATTAAAGCATTTAAAAACAGAACATGTTCCTTTAAAGCCTGAATGCGATTAAAGTCAAGGCAAAAGACACAAGTGAGAGTTCACCTGTGTGGCTAAAGCTAAGCTAACATATGTGCGGTTGGAAAATGGCGATTTCTTACAGCTAATCATGCTAACAGCAGAGTTAAATGATGAACAGATACATACAGACACAGTACATGTATGTGTTGCTGTAACTTCCCCATTGGATTTGTATGCACTTTTATGTTTATTGTGTCCAAAACAATAGCTTTTTGTTTACACCTGATCACTGTTAGATGCAGGTTAGTAACACATGAATGTAGGTGTTGCAGTAACCCTCTCTCAGCCCTTTTACAGCACTACACGGCCATCTTCCAGACACGAACATATTCCCTTCTCTTTCTGATGTATTGCGTGCCGGCACATGGGACAGTCGGGCACTAATGTAATTCCTCACGAGTGGTGCTCATCTCATCTGGGCTCCAGCTTTGAACTCATGGCTCGGCGGCTTTTCAGAACGAGACAGAAAATGGAGACAGAGGGAGAGAATCGCCCGGCACTGATTCGCTGTAAAAAAACTCGGACAGATGATAATTTCTGCGCCGCTCGAGAAGATCAAAAGCTCTGCTGGCAGAGAGCGGACGCGAGGGGAGATGCTATCGCCGGGCTCTCATTTCATTCACAGACGAGTGTGAAATGACTTCATCCGTTGTGTGGACTCACACTAGACACCATACTGTACCCTGACCCTCCCTCACTTTCTCCGGCAGCTGCAGGCCAGAAACCACTGCAGCGGTGTCCTAATAACACATCTGTAAGGTATTGCTTTGTGTTTCCATTAGCCACACTCTCAGCTTGTACCTACATTGACACTAAGAATATTAAAGAGGAAGATTTTAGTTGCGCTAATTGCATTGTGATAAGCATTACACTGTTGTTAATTGCCTGTTTGTAGAAGCTGATCTTGAGGAACACACAAAAGGGGAAAGTGCTAATAAGAGGAGATCAGACCTCAAGTCCAAGCTGGCTTCAGGCATGGCGGCGCACATCATTCCCACTCTGCACTTAAAAAAAGGAGGAAAGGCAGCAATTTGCTCAAACTTCTGAGCCTTAAACACTTGAATAATTTAGTGCTGAATATTATATAAATCCGCTTGATTATTTCAGGAACGACAACAAGCGGGGTTTTAGCGCTGCAGCTCTCTTTTGGCGTCGCTGCTAATGGAGATCGCAGCGCGCTTTGCAGGCACTCAAAGAAAGAAGTGTAAGAGCATGATGAGATGATAGGACTCGACTTAACACAAGTGTTTTCCTTCTCTTTCTTCTTCTCCCTTCATCCCTCGTCTTCCTATCCTCCTTCATTAAAAGAGGAGTCCGGTGCTGCAACGCTGTGTTAGCTGTGAAGGCTTCATCCTCCTCTCTCCCTTGAACACCCTGTTTAGCTGTTTAAGCTGATGACACAGAGAATATTGCATGTTGAAAGGTTGTTTCACCACACACACACACACACACACACACACACACACACACACACACACACACACACACACACACACACACACACACACACACACACACACACACACACACACACACACACACACACACACACACACACACACACACACACACACACACACACACACACACACACACACACACACACACACACACACACACACACACACACTCTTGCCCAGAGCGAAAGGCCCCAGGCAGTCTCTTTCCCGCTAGCCAGGGGCGATCATTCTGCCTCTATGATACTTTAACTGTGAGATGTCAGGAAACATTAGGCCTTTAAAAACACACACACACACACACACACACACACACACACACACACACACACACACACACACACACACACACACACACACACACACACACACACACACACACACACACACACACACACACACACACACACACACACACACACGCACGCACACACACACACACACACAGTTTCATCCAGCTTCTTCCAAGGCCAGAACACTTATGCAATCCTCATGCGCAGGAACATTTTATTTCTTTGCAGTAAAAAGCTGTGAGTTATTTATTTTAAATCTGTCTTTTATTTTGAATAACCTGTACAGAGAAACAATCAGAACTTGAAATGTTCTAGAAGTATCAATGTTTTATGACGCTTTTGTTGCAATGAACATCTCAATTCAAAACATATGAGTTAGGACTTCGGACACAGACTTTATTTTCTCTTGTGCAGATGATTGAATGTGTGTGTTGCTCTTCTATAGAATCACATAGTTTTGTGTCTGCCATTGCGTGGACGTAACACTGTCTTTGCCACCTTTAGATCACAGCTATGAGAGCTCGGCTGGAAACAGCTTTTAAATAGATTCTAATGATGCAAAGAAATACTCAAACAACTTTAACGCAGCTCGTAGCCTAAATGAAGATCCATCCATCTGTACCCAATCATCCTTTACGGGATCCACGGAGTGTAATGTCTGTCGTCACACGACCAGACAAGACGAGACGTTACAGAAGTTTAAATCAAGCAAAGCATTGTTTCTGGATTGTTGTTGCTATTAAAATGTATTTAGATGTTTTTAAAGGCTTTCATAAAACAGCCAGATACTGTAGTTTGTAACAAATGTTATTCAAAGATGTATACATTGTGAATATGTTTAAGACCTTATAGACATGGTTTTAATGACAAAGCCTCCAGTTTGGCAAACGCCATCTTGTTTGTGACCCTGTTAAAGGGCCCATGTCACACTCTTCCGGTTATCACCCGTCCCCTTGTGTGTTATGAAGGTTGTTCTGCATGTGAACGGTCTGCAGAGTCACAGACCCTCAAAGTACACCCTGTAGCGAGTAAAGCTCTAACACAGAGAAGACCTGTCTGTGCTGCCCCTGAACGCCTCGTTGGACATTTCTCTGTTTCCATTGTTTGCCTTCTGGGTTCTGTGACGTGTGAACCCCCAGATCAACAACAATTGACCGGATTGGCCCAAATGGACCAATCCGCGGAGCCCCTCACTCACCAGGACTCCTTGGCTAACTAGCAGGATGTCCCATTGACTTGCATAGAGCTCCCTGAACGCTGGTAAAAGACGAGTTGGGATGGCGGAGAAATGCTCTCCGCAGACCCATTCTCACAGCGCTATAAACCTTTTTCTTTCTCAATATTAAGCCACACTTATTATTTTACTTCGGCTGTGAGTGTTTGTGTGCTCAGGATGAGTTTCGCTGTGTCTCGCTGTATCGCCGACCCGGAAACCTGTCCGCTCCTCGCAGCAGCAACGAGCAGCAACGAGTCTCGCAACGAGCAGCAACGAGCAGCAAC
The DNA here is from genome assembly GCF_902827115.2 of Pseudochaenichthys georgianus. NCBI lineage: Eukaryota > Metazoa > Chordata > Actinopteri > Perciformes > Channichthyidae > Pseudochaenichthys > Pseudochaenichthys georgianus. The sequence goes on along the minus strand of NC_047526.1, from coordinate 30,908,538 downwards.
GAGCAGCAACGAGTCTCGCAACGAGCAGCAACGAGCAGCAACGAGTCTCGCAACGAGCAGCAACGAGCCTCGCAACGAGCCTCGCAACGAGCCTCGCAACGTCCCGACCAATCAGAGCACACTGGGCTCACAGGGAGGGGGGGCAGGAGCTCCAACAAGCCGTGTAGGACAGAGAGTGAATGCACATACTATACAGAGATGCTGTGAGAAACCAATGTGAGTTTGGAACATTGAACAATTTAAATCTATTCTAGTCGACCTCAACAATGGAAATATGATCAGTAGAAATGGCCATGACATGGGACCTTTACGATTCATCACTCAGAATTTGGCAACAGAAACACGACTTATTGGTTCGATTAATTCATTTTTATTTTGTTTTTCTGTGGGATCTTTGACAATAAGGAATATATGGAATCCCCCCAGTCCTATTCGTTAACGCAGTTCTCAGTGAAACCCTCTCTACAGTGACAGGGATGGATAACATAGAAATATGAAGGCATTTTCAACGGTACTACGAGCCACATCCAAGCTGCTGGATTTTCCCCACAGCTGGAAGTTCTGCACTATTTTAAAACGATGTGTAAGGCAGTAGTGATGCAAGATGAATACCACATTGCAGTAATGTCCGAGAGTCAGTGAACTCACCCCCCTCTCTTCCTTTATTTCCTGTCTTCCTCTACTCAAAAGTGAATTAAAACGTATTGTACGTCAAGAGATACAAAGCATTTCATTATCGTTTGTGATGATCTGGACATCGCAGTGTGTTGATGCTCGTATGTTTGGGTGTTTAGATGATCAGTTAAGATGTGTGTTGTTGCATCTGGCCGCCTTTGAGCCTCTGAGAAAAGAGAGGACAGAGTGTCTCAGAGTTTTAATAATAAAACATCTGACATCAGGATTTAGAGGGCTCTGCACTGGGATACTCTGAGCATCCTTGCAATAACTTGCGTATACTCCTCTGAAATCAGAGAGGGATCTCTTTGTGAGCGGAGACGCAGTCCGAGTGAGTCTGCACAGCTCCTCTCAGATATTAGCATTTAATGAAATGCACATTTTTTTTCATTTAGTTTGAAACGTTTCCTAATCCGGGGAAATTCAGGGATGTCCCATGTTTTGATATTCTCTTTATTAGTTTGTTTTCTTTTCATTCTTTCTCTGTTCTCCACTTAAGGTTTCAATCTGTCCACTTTGAGCCCTGCGTGCCAAGCGGCTGTGAGGAACAGCTGTGTGCGTTCAGTGTGTGCATTCAGGTTTGCCGGCTGGAGCTTGACTTCAAGTCGGTGAAACGGCACGACGCTCTGAAGCTTTCGATGATTAACAACCTTCTAACGATCAGGACTCTCAAAACAAAGAGAGGACATTTAATGTGTTAGCTGCTGGCAGCAAAGCTAAAAGTTTCATCCAACACTTCCTATTTTAAGTTGTTGAAACCCATATATAACTACACACACTCACACAAAGTCCAGTGTGTGTGTGTGTGTGTTGTGTGTTTAGCCGCGGGCCCACATGGTGTTAATTGGATAATGAGGTACAATGACAAATCCCTGTTGCTGCGACAATAAGGTGCTGCTGTCCAGGTTTAATATCACAGACCCTGGTGTAATGCTGTTTACACACACACACACACACACACACACACACACACACACACACACACACACACACACACACACACACACACACACACACACACACACACACACACGCGCGTGCGCACACGCACGCACGCACACACGCACACACACACACACACACACACACACACACACACACACACACACACACACACACACACACACACACACAGGTGTCTGTTGCTCCACTTGGCTCTTCCTCCTAGCAGCCAATCAGACGCAGCCATTGCTGCCCCAATAGCCAATCACTTATCTCTAGTTCTAGGGTGTCTCTCCTCTCCTCTCCTCTCCTCTCCTCTCCTCTCCTCTCCTCTCCTCTCCTCTCCTCTCTCTCCACTCCTCCCTCTCCTCTCCTCTCTCTCCTCTCCTCGTTTACCTTCTTTTCATTTCATTTCCTTCAATCTTTTCCCTCAGTCATCCTGTATACTTTCCTTGTCTCCTTCATTTATTTTACCTTGACTCTATTTCCTCATGTTTCTCCTTCTCTTTTTCCCTTTTCTTGTGTGTCCTTTCTCTTCATCTTCCCTCCTATCCCCTTGGTTCCTTTCCTTTCCCTAATTTTCTCGTCTTCTACACCATATTCGTCTTTACTTGTCTCCTCTCCTTTTCTGTCTTTTCCTCGTCTTGTTTCCTCTGCTATCCTCTCCTCTCTTTCATCTCCTTTAACCCTTATTCTTCTCTCCTTCCCTCTCATCTCCTTTTCTCCTCACTCATCTCGTCTTCTTTAATCTCCTCTCCTCTCTTAAATCCTCTCCTCCCCTTTTTTCTCATGTCCTCTCATCTTATTCACCTTCTCCTTCCCTCTTGTATCTCCTTTCCTCCTCCTGCCATAACTGGGTGTATGATGGGCCATAACTCACGAGGATCCAGGCGGCCCCAGACATGCTCACATTAATTGGATGTCCATATTAAATGGAGAATGAGAGCGGCGCTGAGGGAAAAAGTGAATGACTGACTCTCTTGGCTGCTATTGACCTATGAGGAAGAGACGCTGCCCTTTTCCCCAGCGCTCTGCCTCGCCCAGTTTTCTCTGCTCCCGTCAGCGTGATGGATCTCAAAGCATTCATTTTCTGACCCCTCACCTGGAAGCAGATTAAGCGCTCTGATTCAATAGGGCCGTTAATGGGGGCGCCCAAAGTTTATGAGCATTTCTGGAAAAGGCCAGGGAAATTAGATTGTAAGCTAACAGATTTATTGCTCTGTTTCCACACATTGTAAAAAGATTATAGGACCTCCAGGCAGGTTGGAGGGGCCGCGGCGTGTCACTCGCTGGAAAGAGAGGCAGTCCTGCTCTCACATCTACCAGCTATTGTACTCTGACAGGGCCAAGACAAGCATGTCAGTCAGCAGAGGATAAGCTCAGTGACCGCCCTGACCTGAAGGACAGATGTTTAGACGGCGAGCCGAGCATTCCTCTCCCAGATCCTGCTGGAGGTGATGTGACGTGAAGTGATGCTGTTTTGACTGATCGGTTCCTCTTCCTTTTTCCACCCATTTTCTCCCTGTTTTTTTACACAATATCATTTTCCTGTTTTGTTTACATTACATGTCATTTCTTAGACGCTTTTATCCAAAGCGACTTACATACAGTCAGTACTGTGGACAGGGGCGCTGTAAGGGGGTGACAAGTTAGGGCAATTCTAAGGGCCCGTGACTGACAGGGGCCCAAACTATTTTAGAACATTAAGAAAAAAATGTTTAAGTAACCAATGTGATATCTTTTCATGGGGCCCAAAATCCCTGGGGGGGCCCCTGACTGTGGGTACTCCACACAGGAGCAATTTGGGGTGAAATGTCTTGCCCAGGGACACAACGACATGCTGACTGCAGTGGGACTCGAACTTGCTACCCCCTGATCCGAAGTCCAGCACACTAGGCTTGTGTGGCAACCAGTCAGACACAAGAGTACAACAAAGTGACATGTTTTAGATACATATGTCATGCAAAAACACACACATAAAACTCTACTTAGCATTGCGTGTTATGAAAGTCCATCAAAGAAAAAGAAGAAGAAGAATTGGGAGGGATGAAACCCTCTTTAAGGGTCACACGTGCAGAGCACACAGCACAACATATCCCGTTCTCATATCTGTTCTTACCTTTTTGATGTGAAGTTTGGAGGATCATTGAGGACCATGGGTGGAAGGAGAGAGATTGATGGCACTGCATTGCAAACAAAGTTGCTCACTTGATGCATATCTTGTCCATGGACACATAAAAAGCATGAAAATAATTGATTTAGTGATAATTTGGTCTTCCAGTAGGTGGTGCTTTACTTTTTATTGCTCGAGAATGTTAAAGAATATTACAATTTTAGATAAGTCAGTATAGTAGAGCGTGTTGTATTCATATTCTGTACACACTGTAAAGTCCACTGAGACCAATGTGACATTTGTGATATTGGGCTATATAAATAAACTTTGATGTGAACAGAGTCAGTATACTGTATGCAGGTACACAGCTGCAGGTTGGCCACCTCGGTTTATGCTTTAAACAATAAACCCAAATGATGATGAAGAGATGTGGGAAAGTACGTTGAAATACTAAATTAGAAATGAGACAAATAACTATAGTTGCCAACACATGCTACGTCATAACTTTTAAATGTTGTATTGTTATTAAAAACATTTTTCAGAAACCTTACAGACAAGGAATTGAGGCACACGTTTTACACAGGTACAACACCCTGGTCACTCCTTTAAGTGGACTAAACCACCTGTGGGGGGGAGTCACTTCATGCACACAAAGAATCAACAATATGCCAAATAAATATTCGTAATCACAACAATTTTGCCTACAAATAACCTACTAAAGACAGACAACCAAACATTGATGTAACAACCGACTTCAGGAAAACACATTTAATGGAAAACAAATCTTAAAACACCCCCAGTTGATTTTCAAACATGGTAGAACCAGGAAGTATATAAAGCACATGGGATGCACTGCCCTCAAAACAACATGAGTGACTATTGTTGGATGTACCTTAATTGTGTGATAGAGCTTCTTACTTTAGATGAGTTATATATATATATATATTGAACAAGAGATGTTAGGTGTACAACTCCAAGGAAATGTTGAGAATGTGTTCAGTTCAGAAAGAAAAGACTTAAGCTGGTCTAGCCTGATAGAAAACAGAAAGAAAGGTGAGATTTAAGGAAATTGTAGTTGGCAACAAAACACTTTGAATGAATGCTAATGTTGCTCGCTGTCTGGTGGATGTGTGGCCAAGAAAACGTTTGCTAACAGGTTGTGTTTACGGCTTATTCCACTGCCCACAAATGGCCAAACAACAAATCAATTAATAAAGTGTAATGTTGGAGTACTGGTTGCCATGCTGTAAAAATGGAAAGACATGTGCTCAGTTTGCCATTAAATACAAGCCATTATCTCAGCTGGACTTTCATGTCTCTGTGTGCAGTAAAAACTGAAAATCCTGCCAAATATTTCTGTTTTTGTTGCATAAGCATTTATTAACACGAGGCAGGAAGTACAACACCTTACAGATGAGTGAAGTCTTAGCCAAAAGCCAACAGAAAAACCCCTCCTAGCAAGGCCTACAGTAAATCCTCCTCCTACACTGAAGACTCTTGATTGAAAGGCCTCTGCTGGAAATGAGGCCTCTCGAGGACTAACTCCCCCCCCCACAATGTCAGTAATGATGAGCTGAGGCAGCAACACAACCAGATCCCCCGTAATGGAGTAATGTAAAATAGTGTCATGCGTGTTAGTCAGGCTGTTGTTGGGGGGCTACATGGCTCAGAGTTAGATCAACTCTCCATCGCCTCGGCAGAGTTTGGGTTTAACCCTCTGATGTCTGCTGATCGGCTGCACACCAACGCCTCGGGATCTCTTTCTGTAGTAAATTAATTTACATTTGGAGGATTTTCTAAAGATGCTGGCTTCCTGCGGAGCCCGAGAGATCAAAGTGTCTCATTCTGTGTGTTTGATGATGTTTGATGTTTGCTTTGAGTGTGAATGTTGCTGACTTTTTTTTTTGGCTGTCTTTTTCTCTTCACAGCGGGAGGCGATCTTTCCTGCCTCTTACTTTCTGCCCTTCCTCGCCCAAATTTCGGTAAGTTACGGTTGACTTTTTTCCCGGCTGTGATTCAGATTCCCATTGCTGACATATTCTTAATCACCTTGAGATATCTGAGGCGAGCATTAGATGTGTGATGATGAGAGGCCCAGTTCAATTCTGGCCCACAGAAGCTCAACATCTGTGAACTCAATGGATCAGTTAAATATCCAGCTTCAGAGGCCTCACTGAGACATGGAGGTTGTGATTTCATATAATCATGATGGTTATCCTCCATTGTGATGTTTGGTTGAATCAGAGGAGGCAGTCGTGTCAGTTGCTTGGTGTTTGTCAATTTGATGGAAGAAATGTTGATTTGAAGACATTTTCTGGTGGCCATTGTTGTTGCTTCTGCTCAGGAAGGCACCGCTCTTAATCATAAATCACTGCTGGCTGGCTATTGATTGGTTGTCTTTAAAACTGGAGAAACAGACGTGAGAGAGAAAAGACTTATTTGACAAGCTATACAAATCTGATAACTAATTTGTGATCAGAGGCCTTGGAGCAGGTTGAATACACAAAGCAGATTATAACCGCATGTTTTCTATTCTTTCATTTACCCCAGGGGTGGGGAACCTCCGGCCCCCGGGCCGTATACGGCCCGCGAGACCATTTGCTACGGCCCTCGAGGTAATTTATAAACATGCAAAAAAGAAAAAAATTAAAGAAATCTAGACCGCAAAAAAAATAAACGAGTGCCTGTTTTTCCTGGCCAAGGTCAGGGTCCTTGAACACATCAGGAGCCTAACGTTTCATCACGTGGTATATGTCTCGTCTGACAGGGATGCAGTTCTGACGGAGAGCACCAGAACGCCGCTCCGCCACTTCCACAAATTGCAGTACCCATAAGGAGCTGTATACATGCTGCAGTTTTTGCGTGGCTGTGTCTTTAGTTGTATGCCCAGTGGCGATCTGTTCATCTGTCATACAGTCAATAACTTTGTTGTTATTGGCATCTGGTTAGCTAGCTATGCTAACGAATATAAGAAGCTTTTTCTACAACCAGTGAGGTAAAGGCACGTCTTTATATGATCATTATAGTTATAAAAAAATAAGTTATAAAGGGGAGTGATTTGTAAAATATCCATAAAGAAAAATAAAATCTGTTTACAGTTCTGTTTTATATGGGTGTTGAGAGAGGTATCCATAGATCTCTTAATGTTGCTCTCAAAGTGCACCAGCTTGGTGCTTTTAACTTCCCGGGGGAGAACAGCCCCCTAGAGGAGGTTAGCCCCCCCCCCCCCCCCCCCCCACACACTTAAATCATGTTCACATGGATAGGAAACTAAATACATTTGAACACATCTTGTGTCCATAGCTTTCTGTTTTGGTGGTCATGCCACAACCGTGCATGTGCATGCACGAGTCATGGTAAAATATCTGGATTAAGTGGTTGCTTTTTCTTTGCACAGCATGAAAGAAAGGCGAAATGAATGAGCTGTGATTTTAGTATTTTTAAGCAGAGGTCAGTCATTTGTACGGCCCTCGGAGGATGTTGGAAAAATTGAAATTGCCCTTGAGAGGAAAAAGGTTCCCCGCCCCTGATTTACCCCATCATTCTCTTCACTGTGTACGTCAGGGGTGTCAAACTCAAGGCCCGGGGGCCAAATCCGGCCCGCGACTTCATTTTATGTGGCCCCACAAGAGCTTGCAAAGAATATAATATGTTTATTATACAGTTACATGCTAATATAATAAATTATGTTATATATATTAAATATTTATATATGTATTTTTATATTGTCTTAAAGTTACAACCGGCCCTTTGAGTGAAACCATAACGCTGATGTGGCCCTTGATGAAATTGAGTTTGACACCCCTGTACGTGCTACTGATTACTGCCATTCAACATACCAATACTGCTGCCCCTGATGTATGCCGTGGCTACCCCCTGCTTTTTGCCATGTGTGTTTCAACTTCTTTTGTGTGGAAGTCCTGAAGTGGGAAAAGCTCCTACAAAGTGTTCACCATTGCTTTGGTGATTATTTACTGGTTCTGATGCTTTTGTACGTTTTGATCTTCGAGGATGTTGGACATGGCTTGATTGCACTTGCAGAGAATTGGTTCTGTGTATATCCTGTCCTGCTTTAGTCCAGGGAAAGAACAGTAGAATGTAAACATATCTTCTCTTTTGGTGGAAGGGATTTTGCCTCCCTTTATCATTGCTTCTGGTCTGGGTGTTCGGCTGAATATCATGCGGTTGTCATGTTATGCTGTATTGCTGTTTTCAAAATGAAGATTGAATGCATTACTTGTGTGGTTTCCATAACTTCTTCACCTATACTTTCTGATTATGCGTCTGTGGCATTGTTTCAAATATACTTTTCTTTGTGCATATACTGTCTTTGACCAATTGACCAATTCTCCTTGGTCAACCACTGCTGATTGAATATTGAACTTAAATAAATGCTTTAAGTGTTGCCACCTTTAAACCTGTGTGCTATCCTTTTTTCTTGTGGTTGGAATTGGGCACTTTTCTCAGCTTTTATTTATTGTTTTGTAATAATGCTCCTTTGTGGCTATAGTTTCCGTGAGTCGCAACAAAAACCTCAATGTTGCTAAAGCACCTTATAACGGAAATCGAACCATCCTTTCTTTATTTTTAAATGGCCTGACCATTCTTAAAAGAAAACATGCTATACAGTGTTTCCAGTACAGGCTGTCTGATCAATGTTAGAATGTTCTGGTGACTGAAAGCTGCACAGAAAACATCCCTTTTCTCCCTCTGACTGACGGCTGTAATCGGTTGCTGACTTGTTGTGATCGAACGTCACAGAAACCAAACAATTCCTGAAATATGTCCAATGCCAAGATAACGGTTTTCCCCCAGCAGCTGTAGTGTGTGAACGAGCCCGTACACCCCCTCCTGTGTGTGTGTGTGTGTGTGTGTGTGTGTGTGTGTGTGTGTGTGTGTGTGTGTTTGTGTGTGTGTGTGTGTGTGGACGCGGACGCAGCTATTGTTGTTAATCTGATTTGGTTAAATGTCCCCCGGGCGAACACAAAGCAGAACCTCCTCACCTTTCACCTCCTCCCCCCCGCCTCTCCCTCTCCCTCACAGATAATAATCCCAAACCATTTCACTCATGTGAAGAGGCTAATCAGTTTAAATACTTTGATACGGACAATGTTTCAGAAAACACTGTGTGGATATGAGCGCAGAGGGCAAATAATTTATTTTGTGTTGCGATAATATAAATATGAGGTTGGAGGCTGTATTAATTAACATGAATACTGAGTACAGAAAAACTAATATTTGTTGCTCGTACTGTAACACTCAGTATCTAAATGGTCTTTTCAAAACGAGAGTTAAATTATTGGTTAAACTGGAGAAGAATTTAGTGGTTAACTATTTTGAAGAATTATTCGGTTATATTATGCATTAGGATGATTTCCTGTGCATTTTCCCCTTTATTGTTAATAGAAGAAAGCTCGATTGGAAAGGTGGAGAAAAGGGGACAATCAGGACTCAGGATATTACACATAAAAGGATGAATTCTGAACATCGATTTCTTACTCGCTTAAAGAGGACATTTTCTCTTCAGGTTCATATTTGTATTTTGTGTGACTTGTGTTCATGCTTTAATGTTTGGAGTGTGTAGGAGACATACTCGCTTTTGAGGGAACAGGGATGTTAGCCTTAGTAGACAATTGACATGCATGCACTGAAACCGATAACACACGACAGGAAAGGGGAACAAGCACAATAGGGCCTCTTTAAGAAACCCAGCAATGCATAGAGATGGAAAAACTTAACATGTATTTATAAAGAAGTGTCAATCATCACCTCTGACAAGACGGTGTGTTCAATGTTCGCGTTGGCTAGTTGCAGCGTGTGTCAGCAGCAGCTCAGATGTGTTTAACATTCACTGTGAGGCGGGTAGACTTTATTACACTAGCTCTGCAGACATCTCTCTCTCTCTCTCTCTCTCTCTCTCTCTCTCTCTCTCTCTCTCTCGTTGTATCCTCATTATCAGACGAGTGTTGGTGTGTTTACTGTTTGCCTCTCCACCCTCTGAACTGTGATATTCATCTGACCTTAAAGCTAACAATCGCCCATTCTGTCTCTCCCCTTTTTATCTCCCTTCTGCCTCCCCCTCACTCTTACCTGGGGCAAAGTCTTATGTAAAACACATTTATTTTTAATAGATTTTTTAATGAATTTTTTAGCTGCCTATTAATAATGCCATTAGTGGTGGCAGAGCGGCGTCAGACAGCAGCGCGGCCTGTTAATCCTGCCCCGCAGCCGTGGCAACGCAAACTAATCCAGGCCCCTGCTTCGGCTGCAAGAGGCCTCACACACACACACACACACACACACACACACACACACACACACACACACACACACACACACACACACACACACACACACACACACACACACACACACACACACACACACACACACACACACACACACACACACACACACACACACACACACACACACACACACACACACACACACACACACACACACACACACACACACACACACACACACACACACACACACACACACACACACACACACACACACACACACACGAGAGTTGGTTAATCCTCCCGATGTGTTCAGTCACCATTATTTCTTTCTCTCAATGTTTTCTCACACATCCCCCTCCTCTTCCTCTTCCTCTTCCCTCTTCGCTCACCAGCCCTCCTCCTTTGAATCCTTCTGTCGCTCCCTCCCTCATTCATGTCTCTCCTTTGCCTCCCACCTTATTTCTCCCTCCCCTTCCATCTTGACCTCCTTCATTTTTCCCTCTGTTTGCCTCCCTGTTCATCCGCCTTTCTTCTCCTTCTCCCCTGGGCACCCAGCAGGCCTGGCCTTGGTGCTCGACTCCTCACGGAGGCTCCTTACCTGGGGCCCTGAGAGTGCACACACATAAACACACACACACACACATCTGTAGAAGCTACAGAAAGTCAGTGCAGAGCCGCTTAAAGCCTTAATAGAATTTGAGCCGGGCTCAGAGAGCGCTGGAGAAAAGGTGTTAATTACTGCTGGTTTTAATGCTAATTAAATGTTTCAATTAATGGTGTGTTTGTTGCCAAAATGTGTGTCGGTAATTGACGAACGGCAATAAGGTGTTTGAAGGCATTAAAGAGACAAAGAGAACGAGAGAGTGCTCTACCTCGTAGATGTGCCAGAGCCCGGAGCAGTGCAGCATGGGAAATTTCATTCATGAGGTGGAAGAGAGCTGGAACAGATTCAATACAGCTGTTTTCCATAAAACCGTTCATGGCCTCCATCAATTGCAGCTGGACTGCAGCATGTAATGGACTGCTGGATGTCCGACAGGAGAACAACACAAACAGGCAGCATGTTCGTCTGTTTCTATTGTTAAAGTGCAACTTATTTGTACAGTAAGATAAAGAAACTTCACAATTAAACCAAATCTCAGCTTTTACTGGTGTCCACTCACTCAGACTGACACCAGCGTGTTTCCTGTTGCAAGACGGTGTTGTGGTTTATAGTAAAGGAGGTTTGGGTGTGATGCTGACAATCAGAAAATGCTTATTGTAAAAGAAAGTGGTGGAAACAGTGCAATAAGATGCTGATAATGCACCTATGACATTATACATGGTTATACTGTAAACATATAATTTTTCCTGTTTGATTTTTTTCTGTCATTCATTATTTTGTCACCTTTTTAAATAAAAACGTTTTAATATTTTTGATATGTCATGTTCCTATGAGTCAGTGTTTTATACTTTAGAGACTTTCCCGAGCGGCAGCATCTTGCAAAGCTATGAAACTAAACAACATTCTGTCTTTAAGTCATATAGTAATCAGGTGCTGCCGAGCCGAGCTAGACGAATATATTGTAATCTGTCAACAAAGTAATGCACGCGCGCGTGCACACACACACACACACACACACACACACACACACACACACACACACACACACACACACACACACACACACACACACACACACACACACACACACACACACACACACACACACCTTATTTCACATAATGTTCCAGAGGCTCCTCCTCCGCGATGTGAGTTCTGCCTCGAGTTTCTGAACTTTCCTCAAATACAGCTCTCCATCACCGCTGCGCTGTCTGAGAAAGACACAATGCTATTAAAACATCTACGGTGTCTTTTGTCAAAGTGGAGCAGGCTGGTGTTCATCATCGTGTGTGTGTGTGTGTGTGTGTGGTGCCCTGGGTGATTCACTGCAGACACAGACAGTCCATCATGCTGAATTATAACCTCAGTGAGGAGCCAGCGTCGCACTCACAACTGCTTTGTGTTCACTTTGCACACCTAATGTGTGTGAGGGTGGGTGTTTTTGCTTGTGCATACTATTCCGTATGTATATATATGTGTGTGTGTGTGTGTGTGTGTGTGTGTGTGTGTGTGTGTGTGTGTGTGTGTGTGTGTGTGTGTGTGTGTGTGTGTGACGGATCGTTGTGATGCAGGTTGGAGGAGCGATTGATTATGCCCGCCAGAGGATTGCCAGAAGCGCAATGCATTGTGGGTGTGTGTCACACTTGCTGCACACTGATATTAATTCCATCTGACTTGGTATGCAAATCAAAAGACTCTAGGTAGGGTAGTGCTAGTCGCCCGGTGGCTCTATGGGCAGTGTGTGTGTGTGTGTGTGTGTGTGTGTGTGTGTGTGTGTGTGTGTGTGTGTGTGTGTGTGTGTGTGTGTGTGTCTGTGTGTGTGTGTGTGTGTGTGTATCTGTGTGTGTGTGTGTGTGTGTGTGTGTGTGTGTGTGTCCTAAGGCTTTCGGGATAAGGATGTGAAATTCCAGATCAGCGTTTCGGTGCTGAAGCCTGTAGGCTCCTGTCAATCCCGCAGATACACACACACACACACACACACACACACACACACACACACACACACACACACACACACACACACACACACACACACACACACACACACACACACACACACACACACACACACACACACACACACACACACACACACACACACACACACACACACACACACACACACACACACACACACACACACACACACACACACTTCTCTGTGAGTTGTGTGAGATTATCATAATTAAGTCATTTGTTGTGGTTGGTTGCTGATAAAATCATTGAATTATTCAATACCAACAATATCACAGGATAGATAAATCTGTGTGTGTGTAAATGTTTGTTTGCATGTGCGTGCAGGTGTCACTGTGAACTCCCAACACCTCATCTTCTAGCACCCACAATGCATTGCGCTTCTGGCAATCCTCTGGCGGGCATAATCAATCGCTCCTCCAACCTGCATCACAACGATCCGTCACACACACACACACACACACACACACACACACACACACACACACACACACACACACACACACACACACACACACACACACACACACACACACACACACACACACACACACACACACACACACACACACACACACACACACACACACACACACACACACACACACACACACACACACACACCCACACACACACACACACACACACACACACACAATGTGTTTCCAGAGCGACATCATTGACACGCTGTTGATCTAAAGATTGTAATATGTAGAATGACGGTCACGTCTGAAGCGGTTCCATATTGTGGTTCGTTGTTCTGTAGCTAAAAACGTAGCATTGCGTTTTGTTGTTGTAATAAATTAGGGTCAGCATCTTCTGCATGTCTGAAAGCACCCGAAAGTTATTTTACTGACGGCAAAACAAAATGGATTGTGGGGAAGAAGATGAAGAAGGAGGAGGGGGAGGGTGAAAGTGCTTTGAAGTACAGCAGTTGTGCAGCAAGAACAATAGGAAGGGTTTGATGAGAGGGGGGGATGCTTTAAGTGTGTGTGTGGGGTGTGTGTGTGTGTGTGTGTGTGTGTGTGTGTGTGTGTGTGTGTGTGTGTGTGTGTGTGTGTGTGTGTGTGGTACAGAGAAAATGAAATGATGTTTCTCTAGAGTGAAACACAACCTGTACAGAGGAGGTGTGGCCTCTCACGTCGTTTGGGGACATAGTACTGATTCTGTTTGGACAGTTAAACTCTCCTTTCAGCATGTTTTCACCTGGTCGATAAAGATTCAGGTATTTATTCAAAATGTAATTAATCAAATAAGTAAATCGACCTTTTGACCCCTCAATGTTTCCTTGGGAGAGAAACCCCCTCTTGAGGGAACTTCTGGAATGTAGACTGTGCTGACTGTTTACACGCACACAAACACAACACACGACTACAGGAAAGGGAGAACCGCAAAAGCATAAAAGGGCCTCTTTAAAAAAAAGGGAAAGAAAGGGCTGCATTTCAGACAGGGGTCATGGAGGTTAGGAGACGTGAGTGCTTGCAGGCAGAGAGTATATCATGCTTTTAAATTGCATTTTGGGTAATGTAAGATCTTGTGTTTTTACGTTGACCCATAACAGGGTTAAGCTTCAACACGGCGGCTGAAGGCGGTGAAAGCAACGGTTAAGGCAGGATGTAAACATCTCTTTGAACAAGTGTGTCCCCTTTGTTGAAACGGAAGAAATAACCTTAAACACCAAACTCCATACCATTTTCAAAAAACGTGACTTTTTCCGGCTCTAGGATTTGATTCCAACGGCGTACAGAATAAGCGTTATCTTGTCTTGCTAACATGAATACATCTTATGGGCTCTCACAGGATATATGTTTCCCGTGGTGTGTGTGCTCCTCATCGCTTCCTGCTGCCTCAGAGCTGTGCTGAGATTGAGCACTCTGGCAGAGGTAAATAAGGAGGGTGATTAAGGGGAATGAGGCGCAAGCCCTCGTTATGTTTGTGTCGTCTTCCTTTCTAATCAACATTAGTTCAGAGTCATTATTCCTCTGAAGCAATTGAAGCCTCCTCACACTCATGACCTCGCCCATTACTCTCTGCGCCAAGCAGGAGGGAAGAGACGCCAGAGAAGTGCAATTTAATGTTAGTTATTTTTAGGGTAATTTTTTTTTTTTTACATGTTTTATAGCGATAAAAAGCACAGTTAATATCGCTCTCAGGAACACTGGGAACAGGTTGAGCCAATCATTGGCTCTCGATGGAAAAACCAACCGACTGTACATGTTTTGTTTAATTAGCAAAGGTGTTATCACTATTTATCCCTCTAAACCAGGGGTCTCAAACTCAAGGCCCGGGGGCCAAATCCGGCCCGCGACTTCATTTGATGTGGCCCTGCAAGAGTTTGCAAAGAATATAATACGTTTATTAAACGGTTACATGCTGCTTTACAGAAGCACGTTGGCCATAAACTACATGTCCCACAATGCATCTTGTTTTGTGACATGCGCACTGAAGAGACTCTGCTTTCAGACGTACTTAATTACTAAGTTATTATCCTATCCGATAATAATCCAATTCAGAGGCAATAATGTAATATAATACATTATTTTATATATATATTATATATTTATATAGTTACAACCGGCCCTTTGAGTGCAACCTTTATGCGAATGTGGCCCGCGATGAAATTGAGTTTGACACCCCTGCTCTAAACTCTCTCCATGATTCCTTATCCGCCTTTGCTGTGGATTAAAACTGCAAAGGCATAATAATACATTTGATTATAACACATTAAATCAAGTAACAGGAAAGACCTCCACAGTCCTCTAAGGCCTGTGAGGTTTTCGATTGTTTTCCGTTCATTGTTTCGGTTGCAAGTTTGATGCCATTTTCAGCAGACCCGCCTGGATCTGTTAGATAAATTAGCAACTTATTTAATACATAAAACAATATGTCAATGTGACGTTATTGGTGGTTGTGCTGCTCTCCAAAAATACATGCACCTTTATGATTGTATGAGGTTTTGGGACAAAAGTCACCTCGTTAAGGTCAGGCAACGTTTGGAGAGAAACCATTGTTGACTTGACTTAACGGTTAACAGATCAATCAGAATCAGAAGACCTTTAGTCCCACAGAGGGGACATTTGCATCGTTACAGCAGGAAAGAGACACAGACAGCTTCATGTTACATATGTTTAAAAAAAGTACTAAGTTATGATATAATACAAATTAAATAAAAAAAAACTTTAAAAAGTTCTAAGTTATGATATAATAAAAAGTTTAAAAAAAAGGTTACATACTTTTCAAAATACAAATCCTGTAACAGTTCTTAGGATTTAGCAGCCAGGTATATATTACACGGTTATTAATGGAATATAATGTATGTATTGCACACATAGCACATATTGCACATAGTTTCATGGTATTTAACAGCAGCAAGTTACACAATATACAAAATGCAAAAAACACACCTTGTAACGGTTCTAAGGATTTAGCAGCCAGGTATAAATTACACAGTTATTAACGGCATATATATATATTGCACATATAGCACATAGTTGATGCAAGGGGTATCTATAAACCATATCATAGCCAAAAAGTGGTTTAGCAATGATCTAGCACCGATTCTCATGACTGATACATAGTTGTAGTCAAAGTGTCCTTTATTGTAACATCTCAGTTGAACCTCAGTGGTCCTTCTTGTGAACACACATATTTTGATATAAAAAGAATCCAGCGATGAACATATAAAGACATTTCTCTGACAGTCTGAAGAGGCGAGGTGAGAAGCTCCTGCTCACCTGAAGCGGTGTTTGATCCTCCGAGAGGAAGAAAGAGAGAGAGAGAGGGGGACAGAAGCAGGGTGAATAATGTTACTGAGAAAGAGAGACACGTGGACACAGAGCAGGAAGGAGAAAAGAGCAGCATGATGAAAAAGTTGGGAATTAGACATCCTCCTGGGTGTGAAATCTGGACGAGAGGAACGCCAACATGTATTTTAGTTGAATTTACGAGAAGACAGATGCTTAAAAAATGGTATGCAGCATAAAGAAAAAGCATAGCCATCTAGTTTTCAATTAATACGTGATTTTAAGATTCCTATTCTCAAAATCACTGAATTTGAAATCTGAACATCAAACCACATGGAATCAGTCGTCCAATCAGAGCAGCTGTCTGACGGCTGTGGGTGGAACTGCACACACGCTGTACACATGGAAAAGAAAACAGTGTTGTGAGCTGCCACTTTAAGGAAACAGTAAAGTGAAGAAAAAAAAACGTTAGCAGCAAAAACTAATAATTGCAAAGCAGCCAATTAAATTGTGCGGGAGAGATGAAACCGCTCATATTTCCCCTGGTAATTTCATGCTCTAAACTCGCTTCCGTGCGCACATAAAAAGAGGAGAGAAAATATCATTTCAGAAGCTGACAGAACTCATTGTTCGTGGAATTTTAAATTCAAAAAAGTTAATAAAGGCGAGTGCGAGATGAAGGGAATTTGCATTTCTCAGATTAACAGCATGTAGAGCAGCGGCGGCGCGCGCAGCCTCGGGTCATCATTTAAGAAACCTTTGCATATTTTATTTAAGAGTGGCCCGGTTTGGAGCGTAATAAGACAGACAGATAATGATTAGAAGGTCGGGCCTGCAGGGCACAGCCGGGCTGGGCTCTGTAACGCTCTAATACCCAACACACACACTCACACACACACACACACACACACATATATACACACACACAAGGAGCAGCACAGCCTTTGCCTGCTCCTCTAATTGGCGGCTGATGGTTTATGAAATGTTTTCCAAAGGTTTTATTCTTGTTGTTGTTGTGGTTGCTTTTATTGCTTTCATTATTTTAATGGAGGGTTCTGCTCGTGAGCATTGGTTTAGCTCAAAGCCACCTGGTTCTGCTAACACGCTCCGGTTTAATCAACGCAGAGGAACCCAAACTGGTCCAGAAGTGTTGGATCGTGGCCACACAGTCTCGCTGAAGGTTCCAGAGAGGTTTACTGGGAAGAAACACACACAGTTTGAAGCAGAAAAGCATGTGAGACTGAGATTCTCCTTTTTTAGTTAACACATTCTTTCTCACAATACGAGTGCAGTGACACTGCCTCTTTCCTGTAATTACAAGTTTCATTTAAGTCCCATTTGTGCAAGGAAATCTGACTACATGTCGTACCAGAGAGGGAGAAATCCTTGTTATTCGAACTGAATTATTTCAGTTTAATTTATTGCTGATTTATTATTTATATTCTACTTTATCGTGTTCTTTTTTGTAAATCAAGGCAAAACTAACCTAGCCGTTACTCAGTGAAGCTTCATGTGACATAACTCTTAGTTAAGTTGTTCAAAAAAACGACTTTAGGTCAGGGTTCAAGGTAGGGCTTCTCAATTAATCGTATTTTAATCGCAATTACGATTTTGGCCTGCAACGATTATGAAAACAACATAATCGAAATAAAACGATTATTATTTTTTATTATTATTTAAAAAAATATATATATAATTTTTGTATTGGTTTTTCAATTGAATTATACTTAAAGTTCAGGGTACTCAACTGTTAAAAACATACTACAATTTTTTTTCCAATAAATGGATGTGATAATTGTGATCTTAATTATTAACGATTTATTAATTATTTAATTATTATGCTCACTTTTTTAATGGCGCGGTGGCATTAGGATTCTGCTTTGTGTGTATCAAGGTAAGGAATATGATGATGATGATGATGATGATGATGATGATGATGATGATGATGATGATGATGATGATGATGATGGGAGTGAGACTGAGAAATTGATGTGACTTATTTTAAGATCCCCAAACCTCCTAAACAACCAACAAAAACATCTTTACCTTCTAAAATGTGTGTTTTTGTAGATACATGGTCTTTTTGGTGGACAGAAATGTCCCTTTTACGAAGAGGCGGTGAACCAAAGTAAATCTAAGAAAGTGACGTACTTAGTGAAGATGACCATAAACAAACGTAAACAATGTTTAGTTCCCGGGACGTATGAATTATGAGGAAAACCAAAAACACACCCTGTCATTTTATTTTAAAAGAGCAATAGATTTTTAAAAAGTGTCGACACATCAGGCTTTTGCCGGAGCCTAGCTGTCTGTTTATCTCAGCTTCTTCAAAGAGAGTTTCTTGTTGGTCCATTGAGTTGAAATATTAGCTGTCTTTGTTAAAAACCTGAAAATAACACGTATTTCAGGACGTTCCAGTCTTAGGATCAAGACACCTTTTGTTCCGCTGTTGGCAGCTGTAACATCTGCAGGAAAGATGATCAGAAAGTCAGAGCTCGAACAGAAAAATAACCTCTAAATGTATCTTAAAAGCAAATCGTCAATTAAGAGTAATGTCCCTGTGAAGACGTGCTCTTTATACGTGCAACAGAAACACAGGAATGATCTTCTTTTTGTGCTATTGTGCTCTCTATCTGGAATCCTGAATCAATGCATCTTTTTGATCTCTCTCACAACCCTTTTGTGTACAACAGAGGTGTGTGTGTGTGTGTGTGTGTGTGTGTGTGTGTGTGTGTGTGTGTGTGTGTGTGTGTGTGTGTGTGTGTGTGTGTGTGTGTGTGTGTGTGTGTGTGTGTGTGTGTGTGTGTGTGTGTGTAGAGGTGTGTGTGTTTGTGTCCATGCCCCCGGGTGCCGCTGTAATGATAGTATCTCACAGGCCTCTATGGGTGTGAGGCCTTACTATCAGAGCAGGTAAAGTAATTTCTCAGTCAGACCAATGTTCCACACTGATTCCTCCTCCAAATGTGTGTGTGTGTGTGTGTGTGTGTGTGTGTGTGTGTGTGTGTGTGTGTGTGTGTGTGTGTGTGTGTGTGTGTGTGTGTGTGTGTGTTTGAGTGTGTGCACACATCAAAGCAGTACAGAGAGATGGGCCAGATAGTTTTTCTCTGATTAATTTAGTCATTTGGGATACTCTGTTAACTGGATTACACTCAGATGTGTTGATATGGCCACATGGCCCTGGGTTCTGTGTGTGTGTGTGTGTGTGTGTGTGTGTGTGTGTGTGTGTGTGTGTGTGTGTGTGTGTGTGTGTGTGTGTGTGTGTGTGTGTGTGTGTGTGTGTGTGTGTGTGTGTGTGTGTGTGTGTGTGTGTGTGTGTTTGTGTGTGAGAACATATTCGAGCATTTATCATTCATCACGAAGCCCGTCTTTGATTCCTCTTGTGAGGTCCGGAAATTCAACGTAGTATCAGAATCAGAAGATGTTTGCAGGCTTCCCTCACTACAGTAACAGATGGAAACAAAAACATAGAAGCACACATGAATGAAAGCACATTGACACGCGTTAAGTAAAGGAGCAGTCTTTCAAAGGCATCTGTCCTACAGTCCTACCTGAGATCAGAGATAAATGCCATCATACTTAATTCATTCAGAATGACATCATGCTTTTCTCTTTGGGAGGGCAGTTCTCTTTAGGGTGCAGTTCATCTAAATACACAGTCAAATAAAAACTTTTTTTATTATCTCCTTGCATACTTCCAATCTAGTGTAATGTGTCCCTTTTCTGTTTGCATCTCAGTCATTGTTGGGGTATTTTTCCCGTCATGTTTCCTGGTTGTAGCTAGCTAGGAAGATGACTTCATGTGCAATGTCTGAGGTGATCGAACGGTCTGGAAACAGTGCCTGATCTTTTCCTGATGCTACTCTCTAGCATACTTGTTTGGTAATTAAGATTAAGTCATGTTTGAAGCCTGATGCTTTATTATACTGTATAGTCCAGCCTGTATTTGATCATTTAGCATGCTTGGCCTGGTAAGACATAATATAAGAAGTCGGCACAGAAACAGCTTGATTGCATAGCCGGATACTTGTCAATATAAAGCTCTTAGTGTTAGAAAGTAATGTGTTGAAGAGATTCGCTGTTTGCTAACTTTGCAAAATGCAACTGCTCTAGAGTTAGCTTGTAAGTAAAGGGAAGCACCGTAAAAGAACAAAACGATAGTCTGCAACACAGCCTACAATAGGCGCATTCACACCGCAGTACTTTTCCCACAAATGTTCATGAGAACTCTTTAGTTCTTTAGTAGGATTACGGTACGTGGCCATGACCGTGAAAACAGAAAAAAGAGAATGTCGAAAAGCTGAACGCAGGTGGCGAAAAACAAATCTCCAGGTTCACTTTGAAATCTATAAAGAGAGACTTGGCCTTTATAATTTATAATTGAAAAACACACGACAATCGTTCTTCTCTGACATCATTACCAAAAACAAAAACAACGCACGTGCCTTGTTTGCTACCGTCGACAGACTAACTAACCCCCCAGTGTCAGTAGCATCTGAATTTCTATCCACCAGGGCGTGCAATGATTTTGCCTTTTTCACTGACAACATTCAGAAAATCAGACAAGCAGTCAGTGCCTCTGCATCAGGTACAGCAAATGTGTTGTCTCTGTGTCCACCTAACATCAATTCAGACACCATGACACAATTCCATCAGATTAATGATAAAAACCTAGAGGACATTATACAACTTCTGAAGTCCTCCTCCTGCTGCCTTGATATTATTCCAACAAGATTTTTCAAAGATGTTTTGCCTTGCATGGCCTCAGATCTACTTCATATAGTAAACAAATCTCTTCACTCAGGTATTTTTCCACAGGCCCTGAAAACTGCAGTCATTAAACCGCTCTTAAAAAATAATAATCTAGATGCTTCAGTAATGAACAATTACAGGCCCATATCAAACCTCCCATTTCTAGGTAAAATCATTGAAAAAGTGTTTTTTCACAGTAATTTCTTGCATTTAAATAGCTGTTTCGATGTGTTCCAGTCAGGCTTTCGTCCAAACCACAGCACTGAGACTGCTCTTGTAAAGGTCTTCAATGACATCCACTTAAACACAGACAGTGGCAGAACTTCAGTGTTAGTATTATTAGATCTCAGTGCTGCGTTTGACACTGTTGACCACAGCATATTACTAGACCGACTGGAAAACTGGGTGGGACTTTCGGAAACAGTTCTAAATTGGTTTGAATCCTACTTAAAGGATAGAAACAACTTTGTTTCTATAGGTACATACACATCTGAGTTGACAAATATGACATGTGGGGTTCCTCAAGGCTCCATCTTGGGGCCTCTTCTCTTTAACATCTACATGCTACCACTGGCTCAGATAATGAAAAACAACAAAATAAGTTACCATAGCTATGCAGATGACACACAAATCTACGTAACAATTTCACCAGGAGACTATGCTCCAATTCAAGTAAGTGCATTGAAGTCTTTACACTGGCTTCCTGTGTGTCAAAGAATATATTTCAAAATACTGCTGCTGGTTTATAAAGCACTGAATGGTTTAGGCCCAAATTACATTTCTGACCTCCTGCTAAATTATGAACCATCCAGATCTCTCAGGTCTTCAGGGACTGGTCAGCTTTCTGTCCCCAGAGTCAGAACTAAACATGGAGAAGCAGCGTTCAGTTATTATGCTCCAAATAACTGGAACAAACTCCCAGAAACCTGCAGGTCCGCTGCAACTCTGATTACTTTTAAATCCAGGCTGAAGACTTTTCTTTTTGTCACTGCTTTTAATTGAACTATTCATATCTTAAACTGCACTGTAACTTTTATCCATGTATTTTTTCTTAATGTCTTTCATTTTTTGTTTTTCTTTTAATGTTTCTTTTATTATCTTTTACTGTTTTTAAATGCCTTTATCTGAATGTCTTTCATTTTTGTAAAGCACCTTGAATTGCCTGGTGCTGAAAGGTGCTATATAAATAAACTTGTCTTGCCTTGCCTTACGTCCACACAGCAGCTTCAGAAGAATCTTCCACCGCTTCCAACGCTTCTCTGCCCATTGACTTTGAATGGGGATGACGTCACTTTGCCTTTCTTTTCGCCGAACTGCATTGTGGGGGAGCGAAGCGAAGATTTCCAGGATGTCAAGGATTTCCAGGATTCCAAAGTTGAGCAATGTTCAACTTTTGAAGCTGAGCTGGAAGCGCCAGCCAATCAATCAATCAATCAATCAATCAATCAATCAATCAATCAATCAATCAATGTTTATTTATATAGCCCAATATCACAAATGTTACATTTGTCTCAGTGGTCTTCACAGTGTGTACAGAATATCAGTATGACAATACGACACCCTCTGTCCTTAGACCCTCACATCGTACAAGGAAAAACTTCCAAAGAAAACCCAGTTTAAAGGGAAAAATGGGAGAAACCTCAGGGAGAGCAACAGAGGAGGGATCCCTCTCCCAGGACGGACAGACGTGCAATAGATGCCGTGTGTAAATTGAAAAGATAATACATTTGCAACATAGGTAGTCCAAATGTTTGGAAATGCATGTGTGTATAATAGGAAGATGAATCCACGAGGATATCCATCCAGGACCTATGATCCAGGACCACAGCCACGACTCAAGATCCAGCGCTCGCGATCCAGGACACAGGACCGCAGGATCATCCATGACTCCGGATCCCAGCGTATATAGACACCAAAAAGAAAGACATTTGGGGAAGCTGGGTTAATCGGAACATGAGTGTACACGGGTACAGACAGAGAGAAGGAAGAAGTAAGATGTCCCCCGACAAACTAAGCCTATATCAGCAAAACTAGGGGCTGAATCTAATCAGCCCTAACTATAAGCTTTATCAAAAAGGAAGGTCTTAAGCGCACTCTTAAAAACGGATAGGGTGTCTGCCGCCCGAACACAAACTGGAAGCTGATTCCACAAATGTGGAGCTTGATAAGAAAAGGCTCTGGCTCCCATTGTACTTTTAAAGATTCTAGGAACAACCAACAACCCTGCATTCTTGGAACGCAATGCCCTAGTAGGACAGTAGGGTATAATGAGTTCTTTAAGGTAAGATGGCGCCTGCCCATTAAGGGCTTTGTAGGCGAGAAGAAGAATTTTAAATTCTATCCTGTGTTCTATAGGGAGCCAGTGTAAGGCAGCCAGAACAGGAGTAATGTGGTCCCTTTTCCTAACTCTGGTTAGTACACGAGCCGCAGCATTTTGAATCAGCTGAAGCGACTTGATTGACTTCTTGGTACTCCCTGATAATAAAGAGTTACAATAATCCAGCCTAGAAGTAACAAATGCATGGACTAGTTTCTCTGCATCGTTTTGAGGCAAGATATGCCTGATTTTTGCAATGTTACGTAGATGGAAGTAGGCGGTCCTTGAAATTGATTTTATGTGGGCGTTAAAGGATAAATCCTGATCAAATATAACACCAAGATTCCTTACAGTCTCACTGGAGGCCAAATTAATGCCATCCATAGTTAGTATGTCTTTAGATAATTTGTTTCGTAGATTCTTCGGGCCAAGTACAATAACTTCAGTTTTGGTCGTGTTTAACATCAAAAAGTTTAAGGTCATCCACGTTTTTAAGTCCTTAAGGCAGTCTTGAATTTTATTTAGATGATTAATTTCATCAGGCTTGATTGATAAATATAGTTGAGTATCATCCGCATAACAATGAAAGTTTACAGAATGATTCCTTATAATATTGCCTAACGGAAGCATATATAATGTGAACAAAATAGGTCCGAGCACTGAGCCCTGTGGCACTCCATGGCTAACTTTGGTTTGCGTGGAAGATTCATCGTTAACACGTACAAACTGAGAGCGTTCAGATAGATAGGACCTAAACCAGCCTAAAGCAGTTCCCTGTATGCCAACTAAGTGCTCTAGTCTTTGCAATAGGATATCATGGTCGATAGTATCAAATGCAGCACTGAGATCGAGCAGAACAAGAATAGAGACAAGTCCTTTGTCAGAGGCTATTAGAATATCATTTGTGACTTTAACCAGAGCTGTCTCTGTGCTATGATGTGTTCTAAAGCCAGACTGAAAATCTTCAAATAAATCATTGTTTTTTAATCAAACACGTTTATGCAAATCTAACAGTAGAAGCGCTAGCCAATCAAACCGCGTGTAAGCAGGGAGAGCCAGACCCCAGTTCATTTCCTCATATTCCAAACGAGAAATTACGGTAGCAAATCACCCGGTTCTTTACGACCAGAACTATTAACGGGATACAAACCGGAGGAACCAGGCATGGAGGGAGGTGGCAGAGACAGTGGGTGAAACTGGTAGGTTTTCGCCTGTTTGGGGAGTTTATATATATATATATTGCTCGCATAAAATCCCCGGGGTTTTTTGCTTTGTATGTCGGGGGCGGGAGATTCATGTGATTGGTTGTTGGTCACATTGCTCGCAAAAAATCCCCAAGCTGTCAGACACGCCCAGCTCCAAGATTTTCAAGATTTTTGAAAAGCTGCTGTGTGGATGTACCGTTACGGTCCTGAACATCCTGGAAATCTTCGCTTCGCTCCCCCACAATGCAGTTCGGCGAAAAGCGAGGTAAAGTGACGTCATCCCCATTCAAAGTCAATGGGCAGAGAAGCGTTGGAAGATTCTTCTGAAGCTGCTGTGTGGACGTACCGTTAGGCAAATGAAGCCGCTGACGTCACTTCTTCTTCTTCTGCTTTGGGATACTGGCAGGCCGCAAACAACTTCATGGCGTATACTGCCACCCGAAGTCCCCGGCCGGAAGTCCCCGGAGTTGGGGACTGGAGCCTACTGAAGCCTTCCGAGTAAATCGCCAGAACGCCGACACCTCCTCATCTCCACCGCTCCCATGTTTTATTTTGTGTTGCCATAAGTTATTCTCTCTGCGTTTCTGCGCTGGGCTAATGCTAATGCTAATCATGCTAATGCGAGGATAATAAAATGGCGGCTTCACAAAACTTTTTGGGAGTTTTACGGGGCGTGGTTTGCAATCCGCCCAGCCAATCAGACATAGGAACCTTTTTCTCCCACGAAAGTCCCTGCTCTCTAGCAGGGACGGAAAAGGGGGTGAAAAGGTTCTCATTAACTAATTTTAGTTCCGGCTCTTTTTGGTGTGAACGCAACATTTCGGAACTATATGAACTAAAGTGGGAAAAGTACTGCGGTGTGAACGCGGCTATTGAGGTGTAGGTTGAATGCTATTGAATTGAACTAATTCCAAATGTGTTCAGAATCGATCAAATCATGAAAGCTTATTATTCTAACTAAGACGACTGCAGGCTCGTATTTATTAGCTTCACAGTGCATTTATTCAGAGAACTACAGCTGTGCGTTTTGTCTGTCATGTCCTACACTATGATCACAAAAGGAAGGGATCATTTCAGTATAGCCAAGAGGAACAATCACCGCAGCCAATAACTTTCATCGTCCGTATACACACATTATTTATCATGTAGACTGAGGCGGGATGGAGGTGACACGTGTGTATTTAAGTCAAAATGTCAGAGAATGTGTGAAAACAATTGCGGCGTGGAGCTTTGGGTTTGTGTGCGGTGTCAGGACGCATCATGACAGACAGCCAGTGCAATGTAAAGAAAAAGGAGAGACAGAGAAAGAGTGGAAAGTGTTAGGATAACAGTGAGGGGTAGAGAGACAGAGGGAAGCAGTGTGTGTGTGAGAGAGAGAGAGAGAGAGAGAGAGAGAGAGAGAGAGAGAGAGAGAGAGAGAGAGAGAGAGAGAGAGAGAGAGACACGGTACAGTGGCCAGAGGGCAGTGTGCATTAGAGTAAGAGTCTGATTGGCTCTGACCTTCCTCACAGCCAGCTGTCAGCCTCTTAGATACACACACACACACACACACACACACACACACACACACACACACACACACACACACACACACACACACACACACACACACACACACACACACACACACACACACACACACACACACACACACACACACACACACACACACACACACACACACACACACACACACACACACACACACCACGGAGCACACAGCCTGTTACGGCCCTGCAGGCTCTGATTACCATATCAGCACCGTCTCATTTGCATAAATCCCAGCACTCTTAATTAGGCTTCATCTCTCTCTTCCTCTCTTTACCTCACTCTCATTTTCAGCTCTTCCCCTCCACTCGTCTTCCTCCTCTCTCTCTCTTCCTCCATTTGCTTGCAGATAGGGGCCGGGGTTTAGGGTTAGAATTAGCAGATAGGAGGGTCCATGACTCCCAATTAGTTTAGTGCTGATTAGCCTAATGACAATTTCACTTCATCTACATGCAATAGCACTACGTATTCTTTTTTGCCACTTCTATTCACATTATCTGCAAAGAATGCTCTCTTTCAACTTCTCCCCACCTCTCTTTTCTTCTTCCTCTCTTTATTTTACAGGTGTCCACGGTCAGAGAGGACAATCGGCTAATTATGCCTGGCAGTAAACTCGTGTGCCTGCATCCAATGAATGTGCAGGACCATTAGTGTTACACCGTATGTCTTCATGCAGGCCAGTTGTGTGAAATCGGTTGTTATGGAACCCATTATTATTATTATTATATAATTATTACTTACATCAAGATCCATAATCAAAAGTGTGTCTATGTGTCAGCTGATCATCTGTCAAAGCACTTTGTAGCTTAATCAGAGCGGATTAGTGATCCATATGCTGCCTATGGGAGGTGTTCCAGGCACGTCCAGCTGGGAGGAGACCGAGGGGTAGACCTAGGACCAGGTGGAGGGATTATATCTCTTCTGGCCTGGGAGCGCCTTGGGATCCCCCAGTCAGAGCTGGTTGATGAGGGGAAAGGAAGTTCCGGGCTCTCTGCTGGAACTGCTACCCCGCGACCCGACCACGGATAAGCGGGAGAAGATGGATGGATGGATGGATGCTGCCGACATGCTGTCAGACATATAATGAATGTATTGGTCATTGCTCAAAGATCTGACACGTCTGAGTACATTATGTGATGTTTAGTGTCAAAGCCACCAACTGGTGTGAAACAGCTGCATTTTAACCATTAAATGTCATTATTTGTAAATGAAAATACATTTAAAAAAATCTATGCAGCCCTCCTTGATTAATGCATGTATCAATGAACTAACAAATGGTCCAGTCACTGATTGAAAGTATCAAGTAATCAATTTAGACGTTTCTAAATGGGAATTTTAAAACATTACTAAAGGAGCATTATTGTTGGTTCTTATATCTGTTCTGTATGCTTACATAAGCTCGCCTCTGTTAATAGCAAATACATAGAAGCTGTAGTTAATCTAGTAAACCGCTAACGTCTGACCTGCAGATGAGGTTACCATTGACAACTGAACTGCTGAAACAATTTCATAACATTCATCTGCTACTTAGCAATTATCTATCTATTATCTAATGTAGCATTCCAATAACTTGTATAGACTCGTATTAAACTATTCCACTTTTTTTTCTCACTTTTTTAAAACTATTTTTCTTTTTGTATTACTTTTAATATAATGTACTTTGATATTGTTTTAATATTGTCTGCTTATCTGTATTATTGTGTTGCATTGTTGGAGAAGCGTGTGACCTAAGATTAACATAATTACTCTGTAGCTACTGTATGTTAGTTCGACAATAAAGAACCTTGAACCTTGAACATAGTTGACTTCACTTGAATGGACACCTTTAGGGTAGCTCTGCAATGTTAGTTTTCTCTCTTGTAATGTCACAGACATACAGTAAGTGGCTAACAGCTAGTTTTCATCTGTAGTCATGGGTTACCGAGATACAATATCAGTTATATGTTATTTAAATACTTGATGTCGGCATGCAGAAGGTTGCTAACAAGACAAGAAGTGAGTTAATGAGAAACACAAGTCTGCATGTAATGTTAGTCTTTCTATTAATTGTTGAAAACAAAGCTTAAAAAAACTTTAGGAATTAAACTTTTTAGTGTGTTTGACAATTTATGACGGCATATGATTGACTTTGGAGCTTATGTAACAAATATAACATCGTAATACATGAATGTACATTACCTTTGTGATATGTATCATTGTTATGTGATGGCTGGCAAGTTGTACACACATCCCCTCACGTAGTTATAGTTTAAAGGACAATTCTGTGTGGAATCTGGTTTGTGAATGCAGGGGCACAAATCAGATGGATTGGGGGAACTAAATGATATTCAGCTTCGGGGCCTCTCTCAGCCCGGGGGGGACCTGATCCGTGGACCTCCAATATGTCTGCCCCAGGCTGCGTTACATCACCTGAACGCCCAGGGAAACTGAAGAGGATTTCAGTCATGGGCCTAACTAGAGAAGGATCTGAAGGAAGCACTGGGACTTGAACACATGGTGCAAGTTCATCTGCATTATCTTAAACTAAGATACTCAACCAGCTGGTTTCGGGGGTTCAGAGAGGAACCAGGGGAGGCTGTCGAACCCTGAACACTGAATTCTGTGTGTGTGTACACCGCATGTGTGTGTGTGTGTGTGTTGTCAGAGGGAGGTGTGTAGGGGGGTTAAACACAGCTATATTCTGTAGATAACAGGATTAGCTTGGAAGCGGATAATAAGTTAGCATTTCCTCCCCGCGGCGCTCTCTCCTCTCTCCTCTCTCTAATCCTGCAGCTTTGATGTCCCGGCTCCCATCAGGTATCTGGGCTGCTCTGGCCCCGGGGCCTCGGGCCTCCAAATGCTCAGACACTGAGTTGTGTGTGTGTGTGTGGATGTCTGCATGTGTGTGTGTGTATTCAGTGTCCTCATTAGTTCTGCCTGTTTACTAAAGTTGGCTTCTTGGGATGAAATGTGCTGTGCGGCCGCTCTGCTCCTCTCACTCTCCGACCTGCGGAAAGCTGATGAGGCATCTTATTCTGGCCATGAAGCAATTTAACAACAAGGATGTGTTAAATATGGTTTGCAGTTTAACTTTAACAGCAAATCAATTAACAAATGTAAGCCTAGTCCACTTGTACACTTGTATTTTAAAAAGCGTTTTTTGTCCATCATTCTTCAAAAAAAATGTGCAAGCAATGTTTTAAAAAATGCAGAAAGACAATTGAAGCGGTGTTGCGGCCGGTGTCCAGGTTTCTTCCACACCTACACATGCATTTGGGTCTCGTAGAACAAACAGCAAAGTGTGGGTCATTGTTGTGGGATGGTTGGAGAATGAAGCAGTGATCTCCCTAGTGCACTCTGTTCCTCAATACTGGGAGAGTTGCTACATGTATACCTTATGTACAAGTCCTGATAGCAACGTCAGTACTGTACCAGCAACGTTTTGGCTACCTTTTAAATGCCCAAAAACTCAGTTTCCCTGTCTGCACATCAGCACTGGAAATGTAGTGTTTGAAGATCTTCTCCCTAGTGGAAGTTTTATAAATGATCTGTTTTCAGTGAATAGCATTGTTTGGGTGTAGAAGAAAAGCCGAAATACATGAAAAGAAAGCTACATTTAAAGAAAGTCCTGTGTAAGTGTGGACCAGGCTTTAGAGTTTCACCGAGAATGACTTCTCTAAGATTTATTTTGTAGTGCATTATAAATCTTTTTCCATATTGCACACTCAGGAAGTATCGACAGTATGTTTAATATTTGATAGACAGCACGTTAGATTTATAAGCGAGCCCCGTTTAGTTTTTGTTCCACAGTTCTGAACATGATAAGAGTTGTCTGGCAAACTTCAAACTAGGCACAACATTAGCCGTTAGTACGCACACCTTTCCCACCGCTTTGGCCAGTCAATATTTACCTGCAACCACACATTCCTGGTAGATAACAAAACCTATATATGAACTTTTTATTCCAAAATATTTACCTTGCGATTTTTGAGGTGGGTGTTAAATAGATCGTTGTGATTTATGAAATCGTTTCCCAGAGAACCATAGTTCAGTGTTGTGCTGAATCTCAATACTTTCAAACCAAGAGCAGTTTTCTAATACTGGACTTCATGGATCATATTTCACCTTCTCACCTGTAACTTTAGGAACATGCAGTGGACCAACTTGTGTCGATTTAGTTATTTTGAAATGTTCTTTTCTGTCTGAAACTGAGCTTTAAAACAAACTGTACAGTACGACCAACACCTTTATTTAGATCAGGGGTGTCAAACTCAAGGCCCGGGGGCCAAATCCGGCCCGCGACTTCATTTTCTGTGGCCCCACAAGAGCTTGCAAAGAATATCATGTTTATTATACGGTTACATGCCGCTTTACAGAAGCACATTGCCTATAAACTACATGTCCCACAATGCATCTCAAATTAGAATTTTTTCTCGGAATTTGACTTTCTTTTCAAAATGTCACTTATTTTTTTCATTTTTTCCAGAATTTGGCTTTTCTTTTTAAATCATTTTGTGACATGCGCACTGAAAGAGACATGCAATTGTTTGCCCTAGACTTCTGCTTTCAGACGTAGGTAATTATGAAGTTATTACCCTATCCGATAATAATCCAATGCAGAGGCAACATTATTTTATACATATTAAATATTTATATATGTATATTTCTGTAGTCTTAAAGTTACAACCGACCCTTTGAGTGCAACCATGATGCTGATGCGGCCCGTGATGAAATTGAGTTTAGATTTAGATGAATTAATAGAATCCTAATCACTTAACCACTAAATAAGTCCTTCCACATTGTGTGATCGGATCACACAAAGACACATGTTAATGTCAGGGCCGAACACTCCTAAAGAAAGTGTAAAACGTATTTCCCCGAGAGTTGATATAGTAGATAGATAGTTTTCCTTTAACATCTGAAATAAACTCTGCACCACTCAGGGAGGCAGTCATGTCAGAAACTCAAACTTTCCCTGCAGTGACTTCATGAGATAATCTCCCAGCAGCACATCAGTAAAGCCCCTCCTCCTTCTCGTTAAATCCTGGTGTAAATGCAAATGTTATGAACCTATATCTTAAACATCAGCAGATACAGACGTCACAGGGTCTCCATACTGTCTGTTTACTTATGCTTCGATGTGTGCGGCTGTGTGTGTGTGGTAGGAGGGGAGAAATGGAGTCTAGGAGTGTGTGAGTCTAATTAAAACGATGAAAATAATTACTGATACAGGCTGACAGACAGCCTCGCCCTCAGACATCCTCAGTAATTAGTTAATTAACCAAACGCAAATTAGCAGCAAGAATTAGTCAGCCAGGCTTAACGGAGAAGATGGTGAGCCCTCCTCTCGCTTTCTGCTTTGCTACTCTCTGCTCCGCCTTTGCTATCTGAGTGTGTGTGTGCGTGTGTGTGTGTGTGTGTGTGTGTGTGTGTGTGTGTGTGTGTGTGTGTGTGTTTGCAGAGCTACACTAAACTGTTTAAAAAAGTTAGAAATAGGGCACGTCTGCTTTATTACACTTTATCACTTCTTTGCATGACACAGCCGCAACATGGTATATGTAATATTTTTTACGCCTAAGTGAATTCATTCAAATTAAAAAGTGATTTCAGGATAATGAGGCAGTCATTTTCTCATGTTTTCGCCTAACATAACAGCGTTACACAGTTGGAATGTTTGCATCTGTTCCCCTTCAAATCCCCTAAACTTAAAAGTGCTAATTTAAAAGAAATTCTGGCATTTTCCTTCAACTTGAAGCAGAAAGTTTAACCAAAGTCAGAGCAGATTTTCTCCCCATTAGAAAGAACACATTTACAAAATATCAAATGAATCCCTGCAGCTCACATGATCCGAACACGCCACCGAGGCTCCTCCGAAGCCCTGCAGGTCATAAGAACAACCGCTCAGATCCACCACGCTGAAGTCACAATGATTACGTGAGCAGGGATGAATATTCGCCCACTGTCGGCTCCAGAGGGCGAGTGGAGGCTCAGCGCTGAAGGCGGCCGGTATCCCTTTTGTTAACACTCACTTTGCTTCGCCTGTGGCTCATTTCAGGGAAGATGTGAGAGGAGACAAAGCTCCAACTGCACAGCAACGCTCAGTCACACGATATGGCCATGTACTGTATCATACATGTGAACACAGCATGACTCTGATGTTCTAGACTAAATTCAATTCAATCTTTATTTCAGACTCAAGGTCCATATCACATACAAAATGACAAGATACACATAAATAAATAACATTAAAAAGCTAAACAAATAAAAACATCAAATCAGTCCAATCACAGCTAGCCACACATGCTAACTGTCTGTAGAGGCTGTTGCGTCAATGTCTCCAGATCATGAACGAGAACCGAGTGGAACTCTTCACAGGGTTAATTAAGATCGAGATAACATGATTGTCCGAGTCTTCTAGGCCAGTGGTTCCCAACCTGGGGGGCGCCAAAGATCGCAGGGGGGGCGCCAAAGATCGCAGGGGGGGGCGCCAGGCCTCAGATGATTTGAGGCCAAATATCATATTTAGACTTACATTTTTTTTTTTACATTTAATTGTAAGGCAATACATGATTGTCACTAAAAGCCTTGTCTCTACATTACAATAAATATAAAAAATAATTGATTAATTAAATTTAATAAAAATTCAAGTTAGTATTAAAGGCATACAAAGACAGAAATGTATAATTCTTTCTTTAATAGAAATGTTTCTTCTGCCCGTAAAGTGTCCAAACCAGGCTTGTCTGGATAAGCGCATTTTTAAAACATAGCCATCGTCCATGCCGGTTTCAGTTGGATTATTCGTCACAGTTGCTCCAATCAGATCGGTCTCCTCCATTTTGTAGATTATTTACGACTTTTGAATCCACATAAACACATCGCCAAAATCCGGCTTACTTTGAGCATGTGTTTGAAACAGTTTAATCCCTTTGTGAATTGTTTCCACTTGCGCCGTCCTTTATTTTCTTCATTCAGCGGGAATCCAAATGAATGAATCCTGAGTCCAATAACCATCAAAGTCACTCCATAGTGCTCCTTAATTACGCTTTCATCCTCCTTTAACACAATACTTCACATTCATCCAGTTTGTGACAGTAGTTGTAGCATTTTGAGACTTTAAACTTGAATTACCGCTGTTTCCCCCCCCCCCCTCGTGTGTGTGGGGGGGCAACTTCCAACAGGAGTCATTTGGGGGGGCTCTTGGGAAAAAAGGTTGGGAACCACTGTTCTAGGCGACACATGAATTTATACATTAACTTTCTTAAAAGGGCTTGACGGGTACAGTAGGTAAGTTAACAACCAGCTGGCTGGCACTGTGCCTTCTTGGTACCCTCACCAGCAACCGTAAAGCATCATTGTATGCAACCTTTAGTTTTTGCATGCTGCTAGCCTTGTAGTTACTCCACAGGTGAGCCGTGTACAATGGTGTACAGAAAGCTTTCAAAAGTGATACCTTGACATCTACAGAGCACTTGTGAAATGTCCGCATTAATATGTTTGCCTGGCATACAGTTTGCAGCGTTGTCTATGGATGTCTTTGTCATCTGTGAGATCATCAGAAATATAATGACCAAGGTACTTGATCTCACTGCACACAAGAAGAATGTTGTTGCTACTCTTCTTGACGTTATACTTAATATTAAAATTGATGCCATACTGGGAAAGAAGTGCTCATCATACTCACAAATATTGTTAGTGAAGTAGTTTATACATTGTTTCCACAAACTGTCGAACACACATTTTCTTTTACGATGAACATGATCGATCAAACAAGTTTTATTTATATAGCCCAATATCACAAATGACACATTCGTCTCAGGAGGCTTTACAGTTTGTACAGAATACAACACGCTCTGTCCTTAGACCCTCACACCGTACAAGGAAAGACTCCAAAGAAACCCCACAATTAAGGGCAAACATGCCACAGAGGAGGGATCTAAGAACAACCCACAGATTGATATTGCAACTTGTGTCTATCCATTTTTAAGGACCCTAAAACATGATAATTCCACAAAAGAAAGCTCTTATAGAAGTGCTTTTAATATAAACCGACAGAGCCCATATAAGCACCATATAACTGGTGGGTGAGTGACTTTTCCAAATGTCAAAGCAGATATTAAGAAAAGGTGAAATCAAGTCTTTAAGCTGGGTTAAATGAGTCATTAAAAAATAGGACCACAAAGGCGTACCATGATTATAAACTACTCGTAGACTTATTGCGTGTATCTGCCCCTAAAGATTCAGTGTTTTTTCGTTTTTAGAGAATTTATTTGTAATATATCACAATGTGTGTACAATGCAGACTTTATTTAGCCTAGTGAGAGCATTCAGGTCATTATTGAGTTGTAGACCTTTGAACATATATGCTGATCAGCACTTTCATTGCATTTTGGATGATTTAGTCAACTTTGTAACACCATGATGTTCCCGGTCCATAAAGAAAAGGAATTAGTAACCATCCGGATCAGATAAAACACACACACACACACACACACACACACACACACACACACACACACACACACACACACACACACACACACACACACACACACACACACACACACACACACACACACACACACACACACACACACACACACACACACACACACACACACACACACACACACACACACACACACACACATACTCATACTCTAGATGTGTTCCCCCCCTTATGTGCCCATCCCCCCATGTGAATCACACCTGGCTCACGCAATACATGTTCAGTGTCTATTCTTTGTATATTTACTGCAGTGTTTCATGTACACCAGTACTCTGATACACTATTTACAGTTTGAAAGGGTGTTAAATGAAATGTGGTGATGATTAATGGTTTTTGTGTTAATGTAATAGCAGTAACACCAAAGTAAGGGGGGGGGGGGACACGAAGACAATAGGAGGGTTAATTAGAGCATATTCAGATTATTGTATGTTTGTTATGGCTGCCATTAAGTCCTATTATCTTTGTCCTATTTGACATGCTGGTTGTTGACTTCTGAAAGAAATACAAACAGACAGAGGAATGAATATACATCACATGCATATATACATACATGTATACATACACACATGTATACATACTACATACGTACATGGACACACAGATAAAAGAATGAATGGTTTGTCATTGGGGATGTGATTGCTCACACTCAAGAATATATGTGCATCGTTGTGTATAGCAGTGTGTGTGTTTGTGCATCTGTGCATGCATGCTTGTAGCTTGGGGGGGAAGAAGCCATGTGCACATTCAGGTCAGAGCTGTCAATCATTCCCAATCTGTTAGTTGTGTGTGTGTGTGTGTGTGTGTGTGTGTGTGTGTGTGTGTGTGTGTGTGTGTGTGTGTGTGTGTGTGTGTGTGTGTGTGTGTGTGTGCGCGTGTGTGTGTGTGTGCGCACTCTGACTTATCAAGTAACCTTAAATCTGATTTCTCTCTTAGTGCTGCAGGATCTTTCTCACACCTCCTGTGAGGAAGATCAGTTTTGAAACAGTGAGTCCAAATACGGTCTCTGAGCTAATGCTAATAGCTGTTTCTTTTTACACACTGAAGGAAGTCATGAAGCAGACATCTGAGTGTGAGAGCGGTTTTCATGCAGAACAAATGGTGTGTTACAAAATAATGTCTTTGGTTTAAAAGTAGAGCGTAATGGAAACACCCCAAACACCCTGACACTTCACAAATAATGTAATGTACAGAATGAAATAAGGCTTTCCTTAGTCTTTCCCTTCAAGTATACATAATATCATAAAATGCTGTGTGATATTTTAGTATTGACGACTTTAAAAGTTAATGGAGATCTTCTCACCAAACCAACAACCAAGTCCTGTGAGTGTTTCGAGCACAAATGGCCTCTTTAATATGTTCCAGTTGTTACCTACAGTGCGGTTTGTAACAGTCAGTTTGCTTCTATACATGGAGAAGATAATCTCTCTGAAACCCTCCCCAAGTAGTTCAAGTTGCCTTAACTTTAGTAGAAGTTGCACAGATGTGTAAAACTAGTTCTCTCAGAAGCTGGTGTAGTTTGTATGAGGACTTGTTGGACTGAATAATTGCTCTTAAGTTATCTGTATTAAGTCATGCTGCTGTTGGTTCACATCCACTTGGATCTTTTTTGTTTACGCCGTCTTCGCTCTCCGCCGCCGTTCCTGTCACACTCCGCTGTGTATCGCTTAGTAAGGCTCTCAAACGGTCTGTAAACCGTTTCTCTGGTGGGAACGTCTCTCTGTGTTTCCACTCGCTAAGCAGCCAGCAGCCAGAGAGCTGGCACGGTGGGATTCAATCTGTTTCTCCAGGGACTCGCACTGCAAGCTCCTCTCCCCAAAACACAACACCAGAACCCAGAGTTATAATTTTTGACAGCAGCTAAAAATATAAGAAACATCCCCGGGGGATTGTGTGTGTCAATATTTTCTGAACAGGATAAAAATGATTTCCTTTTCCTTCACTTTTCAAATATGCTCAACTTTTAACTAGAGGAGAGACTATTAGAAATTGTTACGGTAGTACTGTGTAGCAAACAATGGTGAACATACAGATATAAGACCTTGAGCTGAGATGTGAACTCATTTAGAAAACGTCTTCAGCAGAGGTGGCGGCGGCCATAAAATAAGTTCAATATGTTTGTCCTTCTGAAGTTCTGAAATCATTGCGGTAAATTGATAAATCCATGACGCTGTGCATGAGGCTGAGGAGACGATGGATTAGTAATAGCAGCTTTTTTCATCTTGTGACAAATTGAAAAATAAAGTACTGTTTTATATGACATGCAGCCTACTGAGACTCTGGGTTAAGGTCGTGGAAAGTTAGGAACACCTTCCTGGTTGCTAACTGTCGAATTGAAAGGTCAAAGATCCTAGTATAGGAGTATAGGGTCCTTAAAGGGGAGAGAAACTCCCTCTGGAGGGAACACGGGGATTTTAGCCTTTGCAGACGATTCAAATGAACCTATAGGACACACTACAGGAAAGATAGAAGCCCCGAATCATAGTAGGGTCCTTCTAATAAATCCATGGTGCTGAGTAGCAAATTGATTCTTAACTGCAACTTAAAACTAGATCATATTTTACAGTTAGGGTGACATAACTCATTCAGGACACGTTCAGTACATTTCGATGAGTTCTTTGTTCTGGAACCACTATAGCAAACACTGAAAGGAAAGCCAGTGGTGTGATGATCAGCCCGGCTGCTAACTCTTTGTTCCCATTGGCTCCGCTGCCGTTGACTTTGCTGTAATGTCAGAGGTAAGCCATGACCTGCAGGCATCTGTTCTCCTTCCCTAGAAGCTTCACATGCATCCACTCATCACTGGCATCACACACACTTAGTGCTACACACACTCCCCACACCCGTCTTGTGGTATTTCTCGGGTCTCCACGCCCCGTGTCCTGTGGACGAGTGTATGTTTTGTTTATGGTCAGTGACATGCACAAGCACTGTGGGGCCTAACTGAATGTGAGCACTGTCAGAAGAGATTAGAGGCGTGTGTGTGTGTGTGTGTGTGTGTGTGTGTGTGTGTGTGTGTGTGTGTGTGTGTGGGTGTGTGTGTGGGTGTGTGTGTGTGTGTGTGTGTGTGTGTGTGTGTGTGTGTGTGTGTGTGTGTGTGTGTGTGTGTGTGTGTGTGTGTGTGTGTGTGTGTGTGTGTGTGTGTGTGTGTGTGTGTGTGTGTGTGTGTTGGCTAGTTGACTGGTGGGGAGACACCCGTACAGATGGGGGCTTCAGATGTGATGAGCGTCAGGACCGGGCCTCCTCCTGTCTTTGAGGCTCAGCGTCAAGAAAAGCCCCGCTGCTGCCGTCCAAATAACCCGAGCAGCCCACCGGCCACAGCAGCGTCCCCTTTGTCTCCTCCTCACACACACTCACTCACACACAGTTTCTTCAACTTACATACAAAGGCCCCATGTTTCTGGGACTCAACCAGCAACTAGCTTGTGTGAACATTCAATATTTCTGTCACGAAGACACTTTACGTGTTTAAAAGGTTGAACGATCCAGACTTGAATGTGTCTCCTGCTGCAAGAAGACAGGGGTTGCATTTGAACAAGTACTTCCTTGGCAGTGCACACACGCGCGGTTTATAGTTAATAATGTTTGTGTGCCACCATACCTAAAAAAAAAAAGGATAATAATTGAAGACCAAAAATAAGTTGCTGTTTATGTACGAGAGTCCTACTGAGTGTCACACTCCTAGGTTTATGTCACGGTGTTAGTGTTGTCTGTCTGGTTATGGGTTTTGTAAGTCCGTTCCGGTTCCGTGCCCAGCAGCCATGGTTCCGGTTACAGAACCGGCCCACACAGCCATGGTTCCAGCCCCAGTCCTGGCCCCAGCAACCATGGTTCGGGCCCCAGTACCGGCCCCAGTAGCCATGGTCCCGACTCCAGTTTCGGCTCCAGGACTGGCTTACCGGCCGACTCCAGCACCTCGTCTCTTGTTGGCTCTCCAGCCGACGCCAGCTCCCTGTGTCCTGTCGGCGTACCGACCGACACAAGTTCCCTCTCAAGTCCCCTCTCAAGTCCCCTCTCAAGTCCCCTCTCAAGCCCTCTCTCGAGTCCTCTCTCAAGTTCCCTCTCAAGTTCCCTCTCAAGTTCCCTCTCAAGTCTCCTCTCAAGTCTCCTCTCGAGTTCCCTCTCAGGTCTCCTCTCAGGTCTCCTCTCGAGTTCCCTCTCGAGTTCCCTCTCAAGTCCCCTCTCAAGTTCCCTCTCCAGTCCCCTCTCGAGTTACCTCTCTAGTCACCTCACAAGTTCCCTCTCAAGCCCTCTCTCAAGCCCCCTCTCGAGTCCCCTCTCCAGTCACCTCTCGAGTCCCCTCTCCAGTCACCTCTCGAGTCCCCTCTCCAGTCACCTCTCGAGTTCTCTCTCAAGTCACCTCTCGAGTTCCCTCTCAAGCCCTCTCTCGAGTCTCCTCTCGAGTTCCCTCTCGGGTCCCCTCTCCAGTCTCTCTCAAGTCTCCTCTCAAGTCTCCTCTCAAGTCACCTCTCGAGTTCCCTCTCAAGTCTCCTCTCGAGTTCCCTCTCAGGTCTCCTCTCGAGTTCCCTCTCGAGTTCCCTCTCGAGTTCCCTCTCGAGTCCCCTCTCAAGCCCTCTCTCGAGTCCCCTCTCAAGCCCTCTCTCGAGTCTCCTCTCCAGTCACCTCTCGAGTTCCCTCTCGAGTTCTCTCTCAAGTCACCTCTCGAGTTCCCTCTCAAGCCCTCTCTCGAGTCTCCTCTCGAGTTCCCTATCGAGTCCCCTCTCAAGTCTCTCTCAAGTCTCCTCTCAAGTCTCCTCTCAAGTCCCCTCTCGAGTTCCCTCTCAAGTCTCCTCTCGAGTTCCCTCTCAGGTCTCCTCTCGAGTTCCCTCTCGAGTTCCCTCTCGAGTCCCCTCTCCAGTCACCTCTCGAGTTCCCTCTCGAGTTCCTCTCGAGTTACCTCTCTAGTCACCTCTCGAGTTCCCTCTCGAGTCCCCTCTCAAGCCCTCTCTCGAGTCTCCTCTCCAGTCACCTCTCGAGTTCCCTCTCGAGTCTCCTCTCCAGTCACCTCTCGAGTTCCCTCTCGAGTTCTCTCTCAAGTCACCTCTCGAGTTCCCTCTCAAGCCCTCTCTCGAGTCTCCTCTCGAGTTCCCTATCGAGTCCCCTCTCAAGTCTCTCTCAAGTCTCCTCTCAAGTCTCCTCTCAAGTCCCCTCTCGAGTTCCCTCTCAAGTCTCCTCTCGAGTTCCCTCTCAGGTCTCCTCTCGAGTTCCCTCTCGAGTTCCCTCTCGAGTCCCCTCTCCAGTCACCTCTCGAGTTCCCTCTCGAGTTCCTCTCGAGTTACCTCTCTAGTCACCTCTCGAGTTCCCTCTCGAGTCCCCTCTCAAGCCCTCTCTCTCGAGTCTCCTCTCCAGTCACCTCTCGAGTTCTCTCTCAAGTCACCTCTCGAGTTTTCTCTCAAGCACTCTCGAGAAGTCTCCTCTCGAGTTCCCTATCGAGTCCCCACTCAAGTCCCTACTCAAGTGCCGTTGGAGGTTCCGCTGGGGGTCCTGCCAACTCCATGTCCTGTCCCGTTGGGGATCCCGCCGACTACTCTTCTGCCAGGGGTCCTGCCAACCCTGTGTCCTGTGCCGTTAGAGGTCCCGCCGACTACTCTCCTGCCGGGGGTCCTGCCAACTCTATGTCCTGTCCCGTTGGAGGTCCCGCCGACTACTCTCCTGCCGGGGGTCCTGCCAATCCTATGTTCTGTTCCTCTGGGGGTCCCGGCGACAACTCTTCTGCCGGGGGTCCTGCCAACCCCTTGTTCTGTTCCGTTGGAGGCCCCACCATCACCTGTCTCGCCGGGGGTCCTGCCAACTCCTGGTCCTCTTCTGTGGGGAATCCTGCCGAAGCCTGTCCCACTGGCTCCGGTTCCTGTTCGGCCGACACCGGGTCCTGCCCGGCCTCCGGAGCTGTCTGGTCTTCGCCCTCGAGCCCGGCCCCCTGAGAGCCCGGCCCCCTGAGAGCCCGGCCCCCTGAGAGCCGCGGTCTTCGCCCTCGAGCCCGGCCCCCTGAGTGCCGCGGTCTTCGTCCTCGGTCCCGGCCCCCTGACTCTTCCTGCCGCTGCTTTCGCCCTCATGCTCTGCCTCCTGAGTTCGCCCGCTGTGGCCTTATTGTGGCCAATTAAAGTCTACAGGCATTTTTGTGGCGATTTTTAGAGTATATCCCGAAGCCTTCCTTTTTCTATGACACTATTTTAAAACATCATGCAGCTTAATAAAGACAATTTGAGACACCAGGAAGTAGTTACAATCAAGAGGCTTTGAGGGGGGAACTGTATTCGTAAAATTAGATTTTCAAATTGGAGTCCTAAAAAAAAAAACCTGTATTTGTTTTGACAACCAAAGTTATGAGTCCCTTCCATGTGTACGATAATCATAAAACCTTCAGCTTTAACAGACAGCAGTATATAGACACATTAAATATGAATAGAAACAAAATGGACCACGCTACGAACGTCAAATCACGACTACATCTCTCTGCTCAGCTCTAACACACACACATACACACACGCACACGCACACACACACACACACACACACACACAGTGTTAGAAGTGTGAGGATGGTGGTCTGGATGCTGCAGGGTGGAGGTGGGTTCATGGCCTCGCTCACTCGGTCAGACTGGGCATTTTGTTCAGACACTGAAGAGAGACCTCCATCGCCTTGAGGCCTTGTATCTCTCCCCATCTCCGACTCTCCCACAGTCTGTGAGCAGAAGCAGTGTTTCTGTAATACCTGTAACAACACACAGACTATAGAGAGGCTTGCGTTCACACATCATTATCTTCTAAAACACAACATCATTATCATTATCTAGATGCACAATACGAATAATGATTCCCAGATTAAAAATAGAATCAAACACAATGTAATCATTACTAAACTAGATGTGCAAACATATATACACGTGTCGAGTAATCAACACAATTTGAAAGGCGACCAGGAGACCGACACCGTCACTAAATGGTGCAGAAGCAGGTTGTGTTGTTGTATGTCTCCTAAAACACAAATGGACCAAATCAAGTTATTTTCACTTCACAGATCTGTTTTGTAGAAAGAAATTCAACCACAGCGTGATGTACGAGTATGTTTATTATTTACGGATCCTGCATTTATTTCATTGTTGCAACAACATGAATGTACACTTTTTCCCCTTACGTAATCTCGTTTTCCCCTTATTTTTTTATTACATTTTTTGGAGTGCTCCTATTAAAAAACTCCCCTCTGAATACTTTCAAGGAACATCTATTTGTGATACCTTGCATTTAGGGTTATTTGTCTTGCTCTTTGGCAGATACCTTCTTTGTATGTAAAGAAATAAAACTGCATGGTTTGTTAAAGCACATAAAGCTGTAAATACTGCAGCCATATTCATCATGTGTACTGACCATAAACTCCAAGAATGATTAACCCTCCTGTTGTCTTCGGGTCGAATCTGAGCGATTTACTTCTTTCATCAATCATCATAACTTTTTTTGTTTTACATTCGATTGCATTCAGGCTTCATGATATCCTTCACAGCAGACATTTGAACATATGATAATGCTGATCACCACTTTCATTGCATTTTGGATGATTTAGTCAACTTTGTAAAACCCATTTCCCGCTCTTATGTGCCCCTCCCCCCACATGGATGACACCTGGCACAGGCAATACATGTTCAGTCTATTCTTTGTATATTTACTGCAGATGTTCATGTGTACCAGTAGTCTGACACAATATGTACAGTTTGAAAGGGTGTTAACTGAAATGTGGTGATGACTAATGGTTTTTGTGTTAATGTAATAGCAGTTAAAACAGGACCGGTCAAATTTGACCGCGAACACCAAAGTAAGGGGGGGGACATACACGAAGACGATAGCAGGGTTAAGAGAATCGGTGCTAATGTAGTTTTTGAATCTAAATAAATGTATGCAACCAGGATGTAATGTTATTCAAGAGGGTCAATCAGCATTACATCTGTTTAAGTTTAGTTTCTTATTCTTCCTCCTGTGGTCACCCTCTAGCTTAGACTGTAAAGAGTTTGAAGAGTTTTCTGCTCTCTCCATTGACCTGTGTTCCGGCTAAAGTGTCTCTCCTCTGAGTTGAGAAATCTTTGCGCTCTCAATCGATGCTCGATGTTTCATGTCTGACCTCAGTGACATCCCTCCACTCATTCCCAGGTCTGTTTGTGTCTGTAAATGGTATGACCCAAGCATGCCTCCAACAATAAACACAGCTAATAACAACTGGCTCCCCGAGGACAGTGTGTGTGTGTGTGTGTGCGTGTGTGTGTGTGTGTGTGTGTGTGTGTGTGTGTGTGTGTGTGTGTGCGTGCGCGCGTGCGTGCGTGCGTGCGTGTGTGTGTGTGTGTGTGTGTGTGTGTGTGTGTGTGTGTGTTGGGGGTTGAGTAAAAGGGGTTAATAATGCACGCACGAGTGGAGTTCAATATTGTGGAGGTGCACACATAGAACTCATCAAACCCCCCCACAGTCCCACCAATAATGTATACCTCATAGCTGATATGGGATGTCTCTTTTGATTGAGATTGAACTTCCACCAGTTATCCCTCAGTTTCTTTACGGATAATAACTAGATTTGAATGACTACCATAAAGCGTGGAGTAGTGTACAACATCACAGTACAGGCACAACATTGCGATATGATATTGTAAAACGGTGCAAAATTATCTTTTGGACATAAACGATGTTATTAGGTCACAAAATGACTTGGGTGCTGGCTACACAATTATTTATAGGGTTCTCTTAGCTTTCCATTTCGAGTGTATCTCTCTATTGTTCATCAATTAATTTCACATATCATGACATTGGTGAGAATTTAGCTGATCTGACGTCCTCTTGCAGACAACACTTCTTTTGGACTATCATACTATTCGCCACCATTATAGAGAGCTTTTGGTTTTGGCAAATTAAATAAGCGTAATTACATGGAGGTTTGGTTATAGTTAGAGAAGTATTCCCATGGTGAAATAAAACAATTAGCTATAAGCCAAACTTTTGGTTGATAAAGATTGGACAACAAGATACAACATGTTATTTGACACGCTTCAGAGGAGCTGACAGATGGATTGTGTTACTTTTGGAAGAAAACCAGGTGTGGGCGAGTTATGCTCTCCTCTTTGTCTTTGACCCGACTGTGTTTTGCTCGAATCAATCCACCCTGTGTAGGCAAGGGTCAGCACTGGCTAACAGGGGAAGTGTTGAGCATCGACTAGCACCCTGATACACATCTTAAGAAACCAGACTGCAACCTGCTAACGGACACGACTATCTCCCTGATAGTACATTCTGGCCTTGGCGGCTAAGCGAGCATTGCTTTGTATTCCTGAGTGTGTGTGTCTCTCAGAGTGTAAGTGATTGTGAGGAGCTGTGTGTGCTCTCCTCTGTGTGACCTTGACCCGTCTGCAGAGGCACTCTTTGCTCTGCAGTAGCTGTGTCACTTCAGCTCAGCATCATCAGTCCAACCTTAAGGGACCCGGACTGCCCGTGTCCCTGCCCACACATCCCCACCGTAGAAACACCAGCCAGACCCCTCCCCCTCCTCCTCCTGCCCTAAGCTACCAGCATACACACACTCGCGCACGCTGCCCGTCATGCATACTGATAAACGTGCTCACTATCACCAGCAGCAGACGACAGTGGCTCGGCTGCTGACTGCTGACAGAGCCCAGACTCACTCCGAGCAGCGGAGACGCACTCTGGCCCGCAGCCACTCCCAGTCAGCTCTACATATGTCACATGTTAATGACATCAAGTCTGCGGCCACCCACAGACCGCCACACACTCGAGGGCAGCAGATCGAGAAAACAAAGCCATTCCTCCCCTTGAACGCCAGGCCGTATCCTCCCTCCGTGGCATTCAGGGCGCGGGACTTCAAGGCCTGATGTCACACCGCGGTCACCTCTCTCCACCGTCTGCAGCCCCCGTGCAGAGCATGTGAGGTG
Source organism: Pseudochaenichthys georgianus (assembly GCF_902827115.2). Taxonomy (NCBI): domain Eukaryota; kingdom Metazoa; phylum Chordata; class Actinopteri; order Perciformes; family Channichthyidae; genus Pseudochaenichthys; species Pseudochaenichthys georgianus. The sequence goes on along the minus strand of NC_047526.1, from coordinate 30,864,016 downwards.
GTGAGGTTTGCGTACGGAGGGACTTGGACTCAAATGCATGCGAACAACAAATATATCATTATAATATTTATGATACATGATTTTCTTCCCGTGAAATAATGAATATGTTTAGCCTGGAGGCTTCCTCTGTTAATTAATTAAGTGAAGTAGACTGAAAAGGGAAAGTAAAAGTCATTATTCTAGTGTCTGAGTTCATCACTCTGTATATATGTGTAGTAGCAGCTACCGCTTTGTTTTTATCAGGGATTTGAGCCAAGCACATATTCACAGCTCTAATCCTGATCCCATTAGTGGACTCGGGGTGAAAACAGTAAACAGTAGACTCCTGCTTGAGCAGAGAGGAAACAGTGCGGCGTCTTTTGTCAAACACGACTGATTCACTTTCCCTTTGTGTGTGTGTGGGAGCTTTGCCTTTCATATTGATCGCGGCCGTGCCAACTGTTTGTTTTCTCTTTTCATATAATGAACCCTGGGCCCTCGGTGAGGCCCCGGCGGAGTCGGCTCCACGCTGAAGGGCTTTTTGTGAGACAGTGTCACGCTCCCTCGTTCCGGCGAGGCTTCGCGGTTCTTATTATTCATGGCTCTCTCCCCGTTTGTTGAGAAGGCCGGGATCAAACAGGACGATTTGCCACGCCTGACACCCACTGCAGCGAGTGTGTGTTTTGCGCGTGAATAAGTGAGTGTGTGTGTGTGTGTGTGTGTGTGTGTGTGTGTGTGTGTGTGTGTGTGTGTGTGTGTGTGTGTGTGTGTGTGTGTGTGTGTGTGTGTGTGTGTGTGTGTGTGTGTGTGTGTGTGTGTGTGTGTGTGTGTGTGTGTGTGTGTGTGTGTGTGTGTGTGTGTGTGTGTGTGGAAACTGGGCTCAGGCTCAATAATGACAGGATTTGTTAAACAGTAAATTAATGAATAATGAAATATCCAGCACGCGCCTGCCTTGCCTGGAGCACAGTGCCCCGAGCAGGAATTACTCCCGACCGGCACTCTGCTGTCTGCATGCTGGATAACCTGTGCGTGTGTGTGTGTGTGTGTGTGTGTGTGTGTGTGTGTGTGTGTGTGTGTGTGTGTGTGTGTGTGTGTGTGTGTGTGTGTGTGTGTGTGTGTGTGTGTGTGTGTGTGTGTGTGTGTGTGTGTGTGTGTGTGTGTGTGTGTGTGTGTGTGTGTGTGTGTGTGTGTGTGTGTGTGTGTGTGTGTGTGTGTGTGTGTGTGGGATAAGCATTTTTACAGCCCATTGCGTGACAGAACGCTCCGGGGCTTTGCTGATGGGGGCCTGCTCTCTCACTTCCCGGGCAAACACGACAGACTGACAGAGATGCGTAAAGAAAACAGTGTCAGTGTGCTCCCATGGATTGTATATCAAATATTGCCAATGTCTTCATAAGCTCAGTCCATGTTCATAACCCGGTTACCTTCCACTTGTTCTCTCGTTACAGTAACAGCCTGTGACGTTTTCATAAAAATAAGATTAGCCTCCCATTATCATGAATTCATCAAACACCAGTCGTTTATGTTATATGTAGCTCCTGCAGGAACGCTGGGCAGCCGGTGGATCTCTTTACATTGTGAACAGGAAGTGATGTGTTTCAGCACGATCTGCAGGCGCCATGTTGGGCCTGTCCAAAAACGTTGACAGGGCGTTGCAGAGAAGAGTTTTCCACAACTAATGCACACTAAAAAAAGCTCGAGGACATGACATCGCTTCGAAGGGAATGCCGATAATAATCCAAAAGTAGTTCTTCCATCATGAGTCATTATTACTTTCTGTAATAGTGGTGCTCGGATTCATGCAGAGGCTGACACACGCTGACTTCGTCCACTCCATTTTGCGTTAAAGGTAAATAATATTAGAAACAGGATGTAGATAATATCACTAGAGCTCGAATGACTCCTGAGTAAGCCTGGAAGTTGATGAACTCATATTTACTTATGAAACAACTATTTAAATTAGAGTTTGTAGGATTTGGTGAGGCAAGCCGATGAAACATTAAAGTGTTGCGTCTTGTACTTTGTAAACTCCCTGTAGCTTGCATTGATTTCTGGAATCAGTAACCATTGACAAGCTCCAACTCAGTAAGTTTCCACATGTTGTAGGCCTCTATCCTCCGCGGGCGAAAACAATGCAAACATAATAGAAGGCTGCTAAAGTTGTATGTATGGTTCTTTGTTGACTACAGGCGCAGCCAAGTGTGGACAAACTGAATCTATAGAGCTGAAGTTAACTCACAATATGATATTATACGTCGTTATGAACTAGTTCAATCTGCCTCCAGCTTGACTTGTCTTTGTACGATATTGTATTTCTGTATTTGACTGAATATCTTGTTGTAGGACACATCTGTATTAGAAAGGATTTAAAACCTCAAGCAAGCCACATAGGACGCAGTGTGAAAGCTGATCTATATGCTGCAGACTGTCAGTGTGTAAGACATTGTTTTAAATGAACTGCACTTTTAATTTCAACCAATTTACAAATCAGTGCCACAAAATTAGTCAGAATTACATATTATATAACAGATGGTCGTGTGTTTAAATATATTACTCTGCATATTCCCCACTGTAAAAAGTACTTTTGAAAAATGTCTTTGTAAACTTCTCATAAGCCTCCATACCCAACGAAGGTGTTAATAGCCTTATATAATAGGATTACTGTAATTTATGATATTTGCAGAATATTGGAAGACTCATTTATGCAGCCTCGACTTTTACAATAAAGCTTTTCAAGAGGCCTGAGGCTCACGACACGACTAACTGTGATCGCAACGGACACCCAACCTACAGACCACTGGTGTTAGTTATTGGGTTTGGAGATGAAAAATACTTGATCAAGTAAGTTAACAATCTAAAAGGCACTTTCCTGCCAATTCATTCAGTTCAGTTTCCATAAGATCAGCTTGTGTGACAGGACAACATAAACAGCAGTTGCCAAAGCTACTTTAATTATAGATATGATATTTTTTCCATTCTTTAATTGAATTTTCATTTCAAAATGTAATTTAAAGACATTTGATTTATTATCGTTTTTATTGGGCTTTAATGCCTATTTAGGATTATCTGTAATGTTCTCTTTCTGCTTTGGAACAATCTTAAATCTTCCATTTATCCCAACATCTTTATATATTTGTATCACCAGTACACATTAGCCTATTCATTACATTATTTAGATTACTGGTTATTTCTTTATTTGAAAAATGTAAGAATAGGCCTACAGCCGGAAGACTTTTCAGACCTTTTCTATCATTTTCATTTCTGGTAGCCGATAGGTTATACGCTATTTATTTTTATTTTCCAATATAAGAAGACAAAAACAATGAAACACCTTTGTATCGACACGTCAGCCAGATAAAGAATTTAAGTAGTCAAGTTTACCATTCAAATATCCTTCAGTTTTCCTCACATTGATTAAAGGGAGTTTGTAACGGTCTTATTTAAAGAAAGCTGCTCGAGTAATTAGTGGAAACGTTTCTCTACCGTGTGTTTTGTTGTCTTATCTTCGGCTTGTTTGTTTATGGTTGCAGCCAACCTGTCGGTGTTGTAGTCCTGATGCTCAGCAGCTTCCTGTCTTTGTTGAGCGTGAATCGCTCGCGGACATGCGGGTGCTGAACTCTGCACCTGCGTCACGCGGCGTTCCACTCCACGGGTCACACTGAGCCCGCAGGACACTCTCTCTATCTCTCCCACCCTCCCCTCTCTCTCCCTCTCTCTCTCTCAAATTCAAATAAGCTTTATTGGCATGACCATATCAAAACACACTCTTGTCATTATGTCAGTATCTTCTCTGCGTCTCTCAAAGATAGCTGCCAATAGTCTACACATAACCAAAAAACTGTCAGACAACATGACTTCTGACTCTCTTCCTCTTTTTCTCATTCTCAAATTCATATTTAAAGAAGCTTTATCACCATATCACAAATTGCCAACGCACATTGTCCAAGGTGGTACAATGCACAGTTTGGTTGATTTCAGATTGGTTGATTTTTGTTTTAAAAATGTTATAAGGATGCTTTTTGAGTTAAGATTACCCTTTTCTATATATTTCCTTACAGACAAAGGTGTCTAGGAGTTTCCCCTTTTTGTAAGGTGGTCTTTAATGAGAATGACAGTGTTATGGTTTTTAAGTTATTTAAAATAAAAAAATCGAATCTTTCTCTCCGCCTTTAGAGCTCCGTATTCTCTCCGTCTCTCTTTCTCATTATCTTTCTCCCTTTACTTCTTCTCTGTGTGTCTCGCGCTCTCCCGTCATTAGCACACCGGCGGTAGATCCCCACCGCACATCAGGCCCGCGAGGCACGATTCTATTCCCCCTGCGCGCGTGCGAGAGAGAGAGAAGCCTCCCTGAAACGAGAGCCTCTCTGACCGGAAAATGCAGCCAATTATCTCCCAGTATCCATCATCATTGCGTGTTTGCGTGTTTCAGAGCCTTTGCAGTATTATAATCCAGATAGAGTTGCCAAACAAAGCTATATATATATGATTGTAAAAACATATTCTTATTTTGAATATTAATCTTGAACATGGCCTTGAATGTGTAAGAATTTCAGAATATCTTTAATAGCCAACAATAACAAAATAGAGGTCATCAATTTTGAACTTTTTGTGTACAAATAATAAAACTGTTACTACTTTAACTGATTGTCATTTATGGAATATACTCAATTATCCTCACTGCAAATTAAGTCTATTAAGGTAAACCTACAAATAGCAATTGTAACAGAAAACCTTAAAGACTCATTTAGTTGTCCATTGTTTTACATTTTGGTGTTGGAGTTTCCTTTTATTTGCATTTGAATCAAAGATTGTGTTTAGTATCAGTTTTCCATGGAGTTCCTCCCTGCAGGAAAATGTAAGGATGTTTGCTTATTGTTTCATTCAGACTGAGGGATTTTACGAGTTGTTTTTTTTATGAATATCTGAAATTCTTACTTCTCAATGACCGCACATTGACTGTCTGCTGCTGCAGTTGGAATGAAATTTAAAAATGTTATGCTTTATGTTGGTCCATTAATTAGATAATAATGTTTGTTTTTTTACACTGGTCCATTTAGACATGTATGTTGTGATGAACACGTTGTTAAAATACACACTAAATCAGATTCAATGCAAATTTGAAACCGTCACATTTAAAACCACGATGAATAAGAGGATATTTGTGGGGTCCAGTTCCACTTTCAGTCATTCAGAAAGTGGAATTTGATTTGGGAAATGTCAACTATTTCTTGAGGCGTTCTTTAATATTTCATTAAAAACAAATGAGGTTAAATTGTCTGACATCAGCCAAAGAATACCAGGTTGTATATTGTGGATATGGTGACTCTGATTCCCAAACTTGAGTGGGACTTGAGTGGATGATTCACTGGAGAAAAGGCGCAGGCTGCACACCTCGCATAATAAAACACATGGTTTATTATCAATGTGATAGAAATGAAATCACTGGACAATTAGAAGGATGTCTACCCATCATCAGCACCATGACAACAGCTCTATAAGAACAGAAAAACACTGCCCCCCCCACCCCCACCCCCCTCCGGCTCACAAAAGTCGAATCACAGATAAATAGGCCTACTCCAAAATAGCTGGTGCACCTATTTACACAACCATCCATTTAAATTAATATAAATAAATATTTACACACATAAATAAACCCCTCCCCCCCTCTCGTTACGTGACCACACAAACCTGTTTCACAGATAAAATGCTTCATACCCACAATGCTTTTTTCCTGTGTGAGGACAAACACAAGCACACTGAAAGAACTGAAACGTTGACTTTAATTAAATATAGGATGTCAACAGATGTCACAGAGCTGTATTGGGTTAGTGGAAAGCAATAATATTGAGTTTAAATAAAGTATTATTAGGTTCAACTTAATATTATTGCTTTCAACTAACCTGATGTGAAATTGTTGACATAATACATTTGATTAAAGTCAATGTATCAGTTTGTAACACACACACACACACACACACACACACACACACACACACACACACACACACACACACACACACACACACACACACACACACACACACACACACACACACACACACACACACACACACACACACACACACTCACACACACACACACACACACACACACACACACACACACACACTGTAGTTTGTTGCAGCATCACAGTCTCACAGGATGCAGGCAGGGGGAGCGAAATGGATGTAACACAGTAACCATCATGTCCTCAGGGGAATGAAAAGAACGTAACACAGATGAAACATCCCTCTGTGCTCTCTGACACTGGCCCACAGGTCTCCTCTTCCTCTTCCTCTTCGGCCCTGTCAGTGACAGTGGTGTAAAGCTAGAAGTGTATCGCCTCTGTCTGTGTGTCTGCCTCCCATCGTCTCCCCCGCCTCGCTTCATTTCCGCTGCTTCTCCTCTTTGTCGGCCTTGTTGTCCCCGTGCCGGTTGTTGTTGGGGGGGCTGTTGATGAACATCTTGTCCAGTCCTTTGAGGGCCTCGGTGAGGTAGTTCTGCAGGGTGGTGAGCGCGGCGCAGAGGGCGGGCGAGCCGAAGCCGTGCGTGATGAAGGAGAAGTGGGAGAGGCAGCTCTGGATGCCCGGCTCCAGGATGGGGCTCGGCCGAGAGTTTCCCAGGGGGGTCCTGTCCTGGGCCAGCAGGTCTGAGAACTCCTTACACAGCTGTCTGCAGGGGGGGGGGGGGGGAGACAAGGAGATGTCAGGAGGGAGATATGGGTTTCCCTAAAATAGTTACACCACTGCTGATAGTGGTTATTAATGGCAGTACATTACATTTGACTTGTTAGACGCTTTTATCCAAAGCGACTTACATACTCAATACTGTGGGCAATCCCCACAGGAGCAATGTGGGGTGAAGAGTCTCAGGGACACAACGACATGCTGACTGCAGTGGACTCGAACTTGTTATCCTCTGATTCAAAGATCAGCGCACTAACCCACTGCACCACATGCCCCTAGTATGTATTAACCTTGCTTCAGTGTGCACATGTTTGACTGTAATGTCTCTCTATATTTGTATCAATGCGTCCCTTCTGGATGTGATGGCTTTTCGTGTCCCCTGGAAGTTTGTGCACATGCAACCCAAAGATAACGTTGAGTCAATAAGTAAGACCATTTGGTATCCTTTGTTTATTTCTATTATTCATTTGATTGTTAGCCAAACATGTATCCATTGTTTTTGTATGTTATTAGTGGAAAGGCTGACACCACATGTTCTCTGGTCTTGCAACTCTCCTGCACCTGCGTCTGTCCAACCAACACATCCTCACTCCCAGGTCGGCCTATGTTGACGTTATGTCAAGTCCCCTGCCGGCTTTTTCCAACGCAAGGGGGGGGGCCTTAGCGTCCATTTTCAACGCAAGGGGGGGGCCCTTAGCGTCCATTTTCAGCTTTCCGGGATGTCCATGTGCTTCTATGGACGCTCATGGAAGCACGGCATTCGTTTGTGTCAACTGCCCTTAAAGGCAATGAAGACACTACACTACCCAGAATCCCCAGCTATCGTTTGGACTACACCATGTGCTCTGTTTGACAAACCCCGTGATAGTCCTCAAGCTCTGTGATTGGAGAGTGTGCTCCGAGGGTTACCGAGCCTCGAACAGCACTTGAAATGGGATGGAACCACGGCAGACTGTTCAAAACTGGATTTGAACGGGTCCACCGCGTCCCCCCCCCTCCCCCACCCCGTCCCCAGAACTACACATGCTGGCTATTCTGTTTCGCAACATGTTCTCTATGGCACGTCTCTACTGGGAGTTGTAGTTTTAAAAGACGTTTTCGTATTTCCCATAATAAGAAGTTGCCAGTATTAAACTGTGTACATCCCTGGAGGTTTAGGGGACAGGAAACACTCACATTTAAAACATATAATTAATAAATGGTGGGCAGTATTAATATATATACCCACACGCCAGCTAAGGTCAGAAGAGCTTTATTTAACAGCTGGACTTATGTTTGTGACCCCTCCTGTTGTTAATTGATAACATTACATTACATTACATTAATTGATAAGCCTGAAACATGCACTTGTCAAGGTTCAGAGGCACATTTTGCAAATATGGCCGTAGCCATCGATCAGCTTAAGATAAGATATACTTTATTGATCCCAAGTTGGAACATTTGCGTTACATCAGCATGTGTAACAGTTAAATATGCAGTGGTGTTTATTTGAAAATCATTTAGTATAATCACACAAATTCTGTGTTTTATATTTAACAATTCTGTGTTCTTTATTTATTGATTGTTCAATACCTGACAAGGCCGGAGATGAAATATCTGCATACATCATAAGAGTATAATACATTATGTATAATATCAGTTAAAATAAGTGCTTCAACATAGTTAACATTGCTGGAGGTATGCACACATATTGATAGATGTCTTGTAATGCACTGTTGAGGAACCTGCGACCCAAGTTTTTCATTCAGTGCAGAACTACACCATAGTTGTGTAGGCCTATAAGATATGTCAATAAACCTTAGAACATCTTGAAATCTTGAACGGGATGTGCAAAATAGTCATTATATACAGTCTTTAATTAACTATTAGTAGAGAATAACGAGTAATGAATATACTTTATAGGGATCCTATTAATATCTAATAATAAAAATAATGAAATTCAATAACATGCTTTAACCACCAGGTGTCTCTTTATATCATCTGTGCACCTTTATGGTGTAAATACAGCCTATCTACCAATTGGATCAAATATAAAAGTGAGCCGAATTAGTGTTGATACGGCAAGGAGAATGTAAGATGTTGTTTAATGGCTGATATATTTATGATCCACGTCACGTTTTCAGTTCCTCATGTTTGTCTTCTCATCAGGGCTATAAATACAGAACTACGGCAGATATGTAATATTTAATGCAGCCGAACCGTGTATTACAATGCCTTTATGTGATGACTTTCAAAGAGAAAAGCAAGCACACTCGGAATAAGGTATTATTTTATTTTTTAAAAATGTTTTCGGTCTGTTTCCGGTATTTGTTAATGACGATGTGCTGTGAGATGTGAGACTGGAATTGCAGAGGGGGAAATAACGTATCTTTAGATGCGGATTTTGTTAAACTAATATGTTTGCGCTGTGGACCAACACTATACATTGACGGGGAAGGGGGTAGCAATAAAGATAACACCATTAAACAGTTACACAACATAACAGAAATAATATCGATAGCAGCGTCCCTAGCAACCACCTTGGTAACAATGAAAACGTTGGACGCAATTTCCTGAAGTAATCTTCGTAATAACTAGCAAACTAAAGATCATGTACATCCACTGCACACATAATCTGAAATAACAACTCATATTTCTCGCATCAAATGACATCAAAACGCATTTTAATGGCCAAACTAACTTTAAAATAGGCATTTTACACCCAGAATAAAACGAAGTTCGGCCATGTTTTCTTTTTCTGCAGGGAGAAATGATAGCTGGGGATTCTGGGTAGTGTAGTGTCTTCTGCCATCCTTTACTCCGAAAAAAGATTTGTTTCTCCGAATCGAAGGGTAAAAATACAAAAGCATTGCACACAATTTAAACCAATCAATGTTGTGTAATTAACAAGGATAATCTGGTGTTTTTTAGTCGATGAGTAGTGCAGATATCACTGTAAAATCAATCGTCAGTAAGGGGAATATTTACTTCCGGGTGTACAATTCTCCGTTATCCAATGAGAATGGACGCTCACATTGCCTTTAAGGGCAGTCGACACAAACGAATGCCGTGCTTCCATGAGCGTCCATAGAAGCACATGGACATCCCGGAAAGCTGAAAATGGACGCTAAGGCCCCCCCCCTTGCGTTGGAAAAAGCCGGCAGGGGACTTGACATAACGTCAACATAGGCCGACCTGGGAGTGAGGATGTGTTGGTTGGACATGTCAAAAGATCACCTTTAGTTTCCTGCGGTTATAATCACAATGCATCATTGCATCACAATGAGTTGCTACTATCCAATTAATACTCAGATGCCTATCAAAACCAACCCGTCACCAACACAGTAGACAGTATGTGTGTGTTAAAAACCTCAGCACATGCATCCAAATCATCCACAGTCAACACCTTACTGCGATGCCCCTGTGGTGAGAGTATTTGGCAGCATTTCTTGTAGATGTTCCTGCAATACCTGACACTAAATATAACCAACTCATAACACAGACACAACGAAACAGAGCCGGAAAACAAATTAGAATTGTACAGCTCTTTGGTGAAAAGCAACCTCAAAAACAATAATGTTGCAGTTTGAAAGGATTCAATCCATCAATGTTTATTTATACAGCCCAATATCACAAGTGTTACATTTGGATTAGAAAGGATGTTGTGTTAGCTATCAGTTGCACTAACCTAAAAGTGCTACGAAGTGCAAATAGATCATGGCTGCGGAGGTTTAATGGATAACACATGGAGAGGCAGCGATTCAGAACTGTATCTTGTTCGAGTGGGAAAGTGGTCCGAACAGAGTCGTCAACCAACACTGATCAAATGATTGCTGATAGTTGAGCATAAACACCCAATAATAACTATAGCGACATGTAGGTGCTTAAGAGCTGAGCTAAGTATAACCAGATGTAAGATTGGCCAGGGATAGTCAGTGACGTCCTCAATAAAAAAGCCCCCTCAGCACTTATTAGTGCCCACCCTCTGCAAGGACCTGCAACTAGACTCTCCAGCCTCTCTTAATGCTGTGTGCCAAACTAACTGTATCTTATCTTAAATGATCAGCTTGTACCAAATCCATCCCAAAGGAGAATAGCCTGGTGCTTTTCCCTTTCAACTCCTTTAAGTCATATTAACTGTATCCTTAAGGCTTATTTTGCAATGAAGAATAGCAAACTTTCTTTAAACTTTTCTCTATTTACTTCTGTCTCCACATTTTGAAATAGTGTTGGACGAGGCATGAGCTTGATGCAGCTGCGATACAGGATGCCTCCAGAAGAGCCTTCGAATCCCTGAAAACAAAATGTTCTGGCGAAGGCTTGAGAAGTGTATCGTTTGTTTCTGTTCACAATCCATATCAAAGATATACTTGATTTCAAAGACCTGACATTAAACAATTATCTTCAATTTGCTATGTTTTAAAAACTGTTTCTGCTCCTGCGTCCATCGGACACCCTCTCAAACCTTATTCTGAAGCCATACCATTAACGTTTAACTAATGGTCTTCGGGAAATTAGAGAACGCTATAAATGTGTAGAGAAATGTAAGGCTAGTGCCAATATGACATTGTACAAAAATGCCATATGTATGTCGAGAAAATTAATTCAAACCAATACAAGAGCAAGGAAGTCCCGTGGTTTGAGGCCCCAGCATTTAAAGGCAATATTTAAATGGGAATATATGTAATTTAAGCCAAAAGGTAATTAAATGCATCTTTAGTCTTCTCTTCAAATTCCATACAAAAAAATGCAACGGTGAGAGAATCCCGTCTCCTTAAAATGTCAGCAAATCATCCTCTTGGTTTTAGGCCCACATTTGATATTCAAGAGACCTCTCCCTCCCTCTCTTTCTCTCAAAATGTGTACCACACACACACACACACACACACACACACACACACACACACACACACACACACACACACACACACACACACACACACACACACACACACACACACACACACACACACACACACACACACACACACACACACACACACACACACACACACACACACCCCCAATGAGCGGCCTTAGGGCAGAGCTCCACTAAATGAGTGACAGGCGGTGCAGGCCGAGCCCAGCTGGGGTTAGGGAGCAGAGAGGAGAAACAGAGAGGAGGAGCTCCACCCGGGGCGACTCTCAGGGCCTCGCTGTTGTTTTTCTGACGACTTGAAACACTTCACTGCTAAATAATGAATTTCTAACAGGCAGCACCGACACCGAGTATTGGAACAGGTTTGAATCTGAGCATCAAACATCCACCACCGAAAACACCCCGTACATACCGATCACATTGGGATACACACACACGCACACGCACACACACACGGCACTATTTATGCAAGCTAAAAATACAAGTTTCCTGAAGGGCTCTTTGTTACAGCTCTGCATGCAGAGAGCTCATTCAGGGGAATACATGGACACAGAATGGGACTGTTCATTATTAATTGGCGAAAGGCTTTTTTGATCATTTTAAAAATAGGAAAAAATCCAAAGTGATTCTGGGATTTAAACCACATTCCCTCTCCTAGCCTAGTTTCCCTTTAAAGAAATTCTGTGTTGCTCGGTTTTTAAAAGTAATCACTAGATCCTGGATTCAATTCCACAGTTTAACAGCCATAAAAAATGGATTAATATAAGTACCTCTACGAGGAGAGCCACTGAAATCCATCGCCTTTAAGACCAGAAGCAGAGGTCAAACGCACACGAGCAACGCCAAAGCTGCGATTTAATAATGTCTGAGACTTATGTAGGCTACATTAAAGTGTCCATCAAATACGGTTTGTGTATACTTGAATAAAACGTTATTTATGTGGCAAAAATAATCCCCTTGCTTTTAAGATTCTTGACTCAAATGCAGGTTGATCCTAATTTTGTAAACGGTTGAATTTACTTTAACTTTAACTGCCCTCAATTTCCACTGTGGTTTTTCAATCAGTCATTACAGGTTACATCCATATAGAGTTTGATGCTTTTCATTAAGAACATCTCCCTTTCCTCTTTAAATGTCAACGCCATGGCTCACTGTGTCAAAATGGACTGTGTGATAGAGAGTGAAGCGCAGAGGAGAGGTTTGCACCCTCGGGGGTATTAAAGAGGGGGCCATAGAGAAGCCCCCAGGAAAATGGGGGAGAGTTTAATTTCACAATAATTTCATTCATCAGAAATCTAACTACTTGCGGAAGAAGCATGCCCTGGTGTTCACCCTGTATGTGTGACGGTTATGTAATTCAAATTAACAGCAACCGCAGCCTTTCTAAATGGCACCCTGGAACTGTAAACCTAAAACCATATTTTTGGGGACATTTAATTAGGATAACATCTCATACAAGAACAGCATGAACTAGATATATTATGAGACATACAGGACTTCTTTGTAAATTCAATTTGTTGAGAATTTACTGGAAAACCCCCTCTCTCTGTGTCCTTTCAAAAACAAGTCCCCCCCCTCTGTGTTGACAGACTGACTATAAGTGGCATGAGCATGCCGCCATGTTATTGTGTCTAAGTCTAAATGGCTCATTTGAAAGCAATAATCTTATTTACCACATGGTAATCAGACATGTATACTATTCTATGACAGACAGAAAACACCGTATAAAGGCTATGAGGGAGCTGCATCTAATCAAACAGTGCATCAGACTCACTTTGTCGCCAGCAGCATGTTTTTCCGCGTGTGCAGCTCGTTGGGGTCAGCGTGCTGCCGGTTGAGGTACTCGCTCACGGCTTTGGTGGGAAACTCCGTCTCGCAGAGGTAACCGAAATCCCGGGCAAGGTGCACCGCCTCACCTGGGGAGGGGGGGGGGGGGGTATAGTCGGGGTGAATTTTATATAGACGTACAATATCGCTACATGACAATCATGCATTTCCTTATGTTTTAGTAGCCTATAGCGATTCCTGAATAGAAAGACTGTACGTGTTAAAATTGGGATGCTTTCCTTTTACGCACGGAATTCCCTAAACTGTCATCCTCTCAGAAAAAGCAAAAGCAATAGCGATGGTCATTTTTTCCACATTTATGTTGTAAAAGTCAACTATAGGTGCAAATTAACTGTTTTTTAATATCGTCAATTTAAAAAAAGAGAGAGAGCTCTTGCATAACACTTTGTGCAGACGAGTGAACACATTGAAAATTGAGACGTTTTCATAATCCTAAAAAAGTCTTTAAAAAAAGTAGGTCATAAATATATTTGTATTATATTTTGAAAGTGTAGAAATAAATATTGATATACTTGTATATTACGCTAGATCAGGAAAATCTGACTCAATGAAACTGTTGGTTTAAACCGGTTAGGCCCATGCTGCAGCAGTTAATTCACTAACCCCAGTCCTCTTCTCTTCACTCGTTCAAAATCAAAAATGTATTTAGTTTCTATATGTATGTCGCCATTTGAGAAAGACTGTCTCATTCTTCAAACCTGTAAGGTCATGAACTTTTGCAATCTTGTATTTTGGCCGTGCGTAATTTTTGGTGATGTTGAAATCTTTGTCATGTGGGGCAAATAAAATGTTGGACTTCTAGAGCCAAACTTCCCCATTAATCAATCTCAGAGTAAGGATTATGTTTCTGTATGTATGGATGAACACAGTAAAGCAATCACCTTCTACAAGAGATGTTAGTAATGTGACATTGGCAGCTTTGCGTCTTCCAGCAGGTAAATTCAGTCCAATCTTCTCCAGTTTTTCCCTCAGACATCTCCCACCGTTTTTGGACTTTGCTCTGTAGACAAATGGGGAAATAATTCACGTTAATTTGCTTTATAAAAGAACCAGGACATATATGCCATATATCTCAAGGCATTCAATTAAATTACAAATATTCCCATAAGGAAGTTCAAAAACCAAATTGAAACACATTGGACAGGTTAGATCTCACAAAGATAAATAAGAATGACAAAATACAATAATTAAGTTACAGTATGAGATAACAACAATATAATAAGGTTACACTGTTTATATCAATTAATTTTATTTATGTGTGCATGCGGTTTTTAAGTTGTTGTCTTTTTAGTTTCTACTCCGCATCATGTTCTCCAGAGATTGTGTTAATGTTATGTACAATCTGGGAAGTTCAGATGCCTTTGAATTCAACTCATGGTTTAATAAACATCTCCTCTGCATATTTAAGAAGCCACACGCTTTTTCTCCATCCAGACGTTATCCCTGCGTCAACATGCTCTGAGGCTGCAGTCGTACCTTCTCAACACGCCCCCCAACAGGGATGCGTTCAGGCACTCAGGCGGGGACAGTCTCCTCTGCACCTCCCCTACGGTCACTTTGTACTTGGAGGTGGAGCTGAGCAGCGACAGGCGGCCCGGTACCGAGCAGAACACCTCGTTGATGCTCACGGTGATGCCTCCCATCAGCCCGTCCTTCCCGAGCATCAGGGAGCCCATGTGCTTGTGAGGCATGGGAACTGAAAGAGGACATTACATAACGTTTAAAAAACAAATTACATTTTCTTTTTTTGAGAGCTATTTGGGGAATTGAGTCACAGCAGCATGCAAACAAGGCATTGCAGTGCACACGTATTCAAAATTAATTAAAAATACAGAATGCACATAAGATAGAGTATGAAAGATAGGCATCTTAAAAATGTGTCCAAACATATAAAGGGGGCTGTGAGTTTTAATCTATTGTGTCAAACGCTGTGAGACCCAGTGGTGTAAAGCAACTATACATGAACTCAAGTACTGTGTACAATTTTGAGGTACTTACATTTTACTTGAGTATACTGCTTTATAATTCTACTCCTCTACACTTAAAAAGGAAATAGTTCACTTTTACTCCACTTTATTTAACAGCTAGCTTATTTTACCAAAATGCATCTCTAAAAATTAAACTAACTCTTTAGGTCACAAAAGAGTCCAATTATTTCCTTATTCTTTTACAAAAAGTCCAATTTTACAATCAGAACTTTGTCTACAACAGTAAAATGACAACAATATTATCTAGTAATGTCACATTATGTAAATATAATGATATACACAAAGGCTATTCTTCTGCACAATGATTACTTTTTCTTTTTACACTTTAGGTACATTTTGCTGATTGTAAAAAATGTTTAACTTGTAATGGAGTATTTTGACATTAATGTATTGGTACTTTCTATACTCGAGTAAAGCATCCACAGATACTGGTGAGGCCACGCGCACTGCAGGAGGGAGCCCTGGCCTAATGAAGTGCCCACGCGCCGGGCATTTACTGTTATGTAATGTCTCATTACAATAGTATCGATTGTTGATTGGCTCTCGCTCTCAAATTGAATTCCCTCGTTTTTTTGTGTGACAGAATTTGCGTCAATGACTAAATTGCCATTTTCGTTAAATGAATGGCGAAACAATCCCTGTTAACTTTGGCCCAGGTTACAGCATAGTCTTTGCTGCGACATACATTTGCATTATCATGTATACGTTTGGAGGGGGGCCACAGGGGGGGTCCAGGCTCAGTGTTACAGGGGCACTGTGTGTGTGTGTGTGTGTGTGTGTGTGTGTGTGTGTGTGTGTGTGTGTGTGTGTGTGTGTGTGTGTGTGTGTGTGTGTGTGTGTGTGTGTGTGTGTGTGTGTGTGTGCGTGCGCGTGTGTGTGTGTGTGTGTGGGGGGGGGGGGGGGGTTGATGGCTCCACGGGGGATAATACCGCAGATTAGCTGTAAACGAGCTCACGAGATCTCCGTGAGCGGTGTCATTTATTACATCAGCGGCTTAAATGCCCCGCGGGGAGCTCAGTCACTCAACATCCCGTAACTAAATCACCGCACATCATCAGCGACCCTCCGCCTGCGAGTCAATATCCCGGGATCGTTAACCCATGCACGAAATCCTCATCCTGGGCACCGGAAAAACAGGATGAACCCACAGAGATTCAGCTTTTACTTCCCAAAGCATCGAGGTATGTCACATCTGGTCCACTTTAGATCCAAGTTGTGCCTTTTTTTTATTGGCTCTACAGAACATAAATCATTGTAATTTACGTCATATGACAACATAAATTAGCCTATAATTTGGTACAGGCACGAAAGGAAGGCGAGCAGCCCTATTATGTCTATTTTAAAAACATATAACAACAATCTATTTAAAGAAATCCAGATGTATTCATTTAGGTTTTTGGTGAACATTTTGTATATTTGTAAATCTAGTCATTGTTGTCATATTGTAGAACTATTGCAACATATAAGAGCTGAGACGTTGTGTGTGTGTGTGCGTGCGTGCGTGCGTGTGTGTGCGTGTGTGTGTGTGTCTTACCTTTCTTAATTACTGATTGATCAAGGATGTTCGTTCCGTTGGTGTCGTCAAGAGTCTGGTAGATCCAAAATAAATGCAAACCATTATAGCAATATAATAGTGTGCTTCGTACAAAGGAATCCAGAGTGTAATAAAAAAGTATATATTTATATTTTTTTGCTACATATTGCAGGATTCATTTAAATGTAAGGTCTCGAAAAGCAGAGGAAACATTGTCTGTTTTCCACAGAACAAACACATCTTGTTTATAATCCATTTCCTCTTTTTATTCATCATGACGTGACTCATAGCGAATAATGTTCTCCCAAATGTAGAGCCTCATTCATCACTCTCATTCATCAGCCTGCGAGATAGATTCCTCTTTGAATAGACCTGCTGTTGTCACGCTCGTATAAAATAAAATAGGACTTGTTAAAACAAATTTAAACGGGGTTAATAAATGCATGACACAACTACGTAAAGGCAGAAATGAGAATGTAATGTGGAGGTTAAATGGCAAACAATTCGTGATGGTTGTGCCCTGAGGGGAAAACAGAGGAAGATGAAATCCTTCACAGATGACAATAATGTGTCTGGTAGCTGCTTTGTATATTTGGTACCTTATATATATATATATATATATATATATATATATAAAACGTGCATAATATCCTATAAACCAAAAATGCCATCCTTCAAATTTAAATAATTAACCAACCACATTAATATGAGCATGGATTTAATAATATAAATACTAATAATAATAAATTCATATAATCATAATAATTACAAATAATAATAATAATAATAAAATATTGTAAATGATACAAATAAAACATGTGTGCACAAAATTGAATTGTTCCCTTTCATGTTTAAATAACAAATTAACAGCATATCCTCAAGGCTTAACTATGGATTAATCATTAGGCAACACAAGGCAGTAAAGAAGGGTGCTTTTAAATTCTAATTCACATAAGCAACATTTGAGCTCCATGCAGCACTTTTAGAAATATTCTCCATATCAGCATCTTCTCACCAGAGATGTCTCAGCTCTCTGAAGACAGTTGGTTTAGCTTTGGGCCATTTGTGTTCAGGCTTCAGCTGCAGAGAGCTCAGCCCTGAGGGAGCTGATCTGAGATCACTGACCTCAACACTAAAGCACCGAGACAATGAAGGAGACCACCGCCAACAATTACCCATCCCTCTCCTGTATAGTTTATTTTTTTAGTAGCTATTTCGTGCCATCCAAAACTAGAACAATTTGCCATCCAAATGTTCATATACCTGGAGTGAATCCATTATACTTTATACATCCCAAATTGGGAAATTATTTTGTAACAGAGCAGTGATTTCAAGTATTACCCATTGAGATAGATATAGAGTAGATATGTTAGGTATAGAAATATGTTACTGTAAATAGGAATGGGTTGAATTAATGATTAAAATGCATACACGTCTATTGAGATAATATATTGCATTATAACTGTATTACCCATTTTGTCAAACAGACCTAGTTGCTCCCTGACTTTCAGGTTTAACCATTCGGGATAGAATAATCCAAATATATTTAAAACAACTTTGTATACAATAAAAACAAAATCATCATAATGTTCACTTTTCGATTCCATGTAATCCTCAGATTCCTCTGCCTCACCTGAACATCCTCCATGCCGTGCAGCCCGTGCAGCAGACCGTCTCCCATCCCGTCCAGGCCCGGGTGCATTAGCACATCGGGCCGCCTCACACCGTAGTCCCTCCGCGGGTCCAGCCCGGACAGCTGAGACAGCGAGGCCCGAGGTTGTGCCAGCAGCGCGGAGCTATCCATCCGCTCCACCGCCGCGTCCTGCCGCTGCCGTGCGCCCCACGCGCTCTGCTGGCTCTGGTGCAGCGAGTTGAGGGTGTACGGGTCGGTGACGTGGGAGTACGGGTCCTGGCTCTGGTAGTGAGCGAGCGGCTGGTACGGCGGCGGAAAGTAGGGCGGCTGGAAGTCCGAGGTCGGTGCGTGAGACAGCGGGGGCGCACTGGAGTAGGGTCCCGCGTGCGAGCCCAGCTGGGACAGGCGCGAGCTGTGGCTCGAGACACCGTCATGCCGGTCCTTGAATAGGAAAACACAGAATAAATAAACTCCATACGGACATGGAACCACCTTTTTATAACGAAATAAAGCCAAAAAGAGGCCTATGGTCCATGATGCATTTTAAGAGCTGTAGCTGTAGCCAAAGTAACTGCATGCATCTCCTTTACAAAAAACACAATAGATGCCAAAAGCAAAATGTGTCTAATTTAAATCTCAGAACGAAAAACTTCCGAGCAGTCTCTACCGATTTGTGCAAATGATTCAAACGCTTTATTGTCATATGCACATTACCTACAGTGTAGTTATGGCAATGACAACCTTAAATCCCAGGCTCCTCCAACAATGCAACATAAATAAACATAGGCATAAAACAATAAAAAGAGTGCAAGACGAAACAGAGTATAAATAAACACACTGTGAGGGAAGGAAACTCACCGCGGTGGAGTAGGAGTGAACTAACATTTGAACATTTAACATAAAACAGCTGGATGGTAAAGAGTTGGCTCCAGAAAGCGAGTGTCTGCAGGCAGGGCCGGTGAGCAGAATCCTTCTCCGCCCCGAGCAGCCGTCGCTCTGACTGTGAGCCACCGAGCACCGCCTCTACCCCCGGTATACGGTGTAATTGTTATTCATGACTGAGACTTACAGGAATATTAATGTGCGCGAGGCAGGGGACTGGCGACACATGGAGCGTGAAGCCTCTCGCGCAACCGTGAGTGACGTTTAGATTCCGTGGAGAGGCGAAACGACGCGAACAGCACGAGACGGAGAGAGCCCTCTGTCAGGAGAAAGCGAACAGGGCGAGCACACCCAGGAGGAATTCCTCATTATAAAAAAAACCGCACTTTGGGAGCTTTTTCATATAAGTACAAATCTGACGCCGGGAATACTCGCTTTCTCGCCGTTGGAGACACTTTGGCACACACCATCACTGCAGACAGACTTTGACGTTTTAAACCAACATGAATCCAGTTGTCAGATGTAACAATTTAAACAGAAGATGGTGTTTAACCGACATTAAGATTGCATCTGCGATTCATACATTATCCACCAAAGTCAAAGCCATTCTACTTTTACGCAGAGCCACAACATACTGAAACAGTCCTCTTTCTTTCTGTGACTGTGAGTGCTCTACAGTATTTCAAAGCATGGTACAAGAGTTGGTCCAAAGCATTAAACTCAAAGCTGCTTCACCAATCTGTGCAACCCTCTGAGAAACTCCGAACCAGCTTACCATAATAAAATATTGAGATTTACCAACAACATTGTCTCCAACCCCAGCCATGTCATGAACAGTGAATATGAATTGTTGCCATTAAATCCGAGATACAGGGTGACAGAAGCACTCTTTATGCACCAGCCAATCCTCCAATAAATACAGAGCTTGATCCCAGATCCATTGTACGGTAAAGAGTCTTGAACACATCGCCCTCAGTGATTGTAATGTTATTTAATAAGTCTGGTTTCTTGTATTCTTGTCTTAATATTTGTCGTACTTGATGTTGCAAATGGAGCTGCTATGATGCAAGAACAATGTCAGATTTGATGTTACACTAAATTACTATAGTATATTATCTTATACCTGCACAAAGGTGGTTACTTATGAAGATTTTTCTCCAATCCTCCCAATGTATTTTAAGCTAAACTTCATCCTGCCAGAACACACACTTCAGAACACACACTGAATAAACGGTGTCTCATTGCAGCTGCCTCTTGACACACACACCCGAGACACTACAGGGCGCACGAGGGGCTCGCGTGAATGGTGTCACGAGTCAAAAGAAGCGATTAAACTTTATATTGTACACTGCCCCCCACCCCTCCACCCCTCTCTCTTGGATGACTTGTTTAACAACATTAGAGCCTCCCCTCCCTCGCGCCGTGGGAGAAAAGCCATGTGCGGCACGAGACAAGGGTTTCCCACCGGGCTGAGACGAGGGGCCTCACGAGCTTTTGTGCTCGAGCCCATTGAGCGCGAGCCGGAGCACTATTTCACCCCCGCGTGCGGCGGTATTTCTTCCCTCGCTTGTTTGAAATAAAAAAATAATTGTTCTTGGATCAAAGCCAAATGATTTACATACTTCTGACACATCATCAAACACTCTGACCCAGTGCTTCTATTTATATTTATTAGGAGGTATTTTCAAATCTAAAATGGACTTTTTTTGGATGCAGCGTCACAGTTTTTTATTTCTAAATAGCTTTAAAATAATAATTTAAGAGGTAAATCATTATTTTAATCAAAGTAGTTTAACGTTGCTCTTAAACTTTATTGTTTGCCCAAAAACGCAGTCCCATATTTAAAATATATACGTCAAAATTAAACAAATTTAAAAACACAATAAGTCTATATCCACTGTCAAAAAATATTATTTTCCGTTTTACCATGATCCAGAAAGTGAGTGGATGTACACCATACACCTAGCAACACAATACCAACACATTTGACCAAAGATGGACCACAAATCAAATCAAATATCGGTCATAACGAATTTGTCCTGTTGTTACATTTCCCCCAATTCATATTCACATCCAGCACACCACAGAATATCAGGCCTAAAAGCCTTATGCAATACCTCAGTTATATCAACACTGCATTATCCCCCAGAAAAAAAGCGTGTAATAAATCCTGCAGAGCACAAACAGACGGACGGAAACGTTACCTCGTAAATATCTTCATACTTGACATTCTCAACTAGTTTCCACAGCATGGTCGCTTCTCCAGTGTCGGTAAACCGAATGCAGCCAAGTGAGGAAGAGGAGTCTCATCTCTCTCTCTCTCAGTCTCTCCTCCCTCCCCCCCCCCCCCCCTCTCTCTCTCTCTCTTTGTGAATGGGAAACCCCTGTAATGTAAAGATAGCAGCAGCAGGCTCTCCATCTATGAGCAGCAGCAAATACAAAGAACAGATGTTTCATTTATTTATCGTGCAGCCTTTGTCATTTTCAAAATAAAAGCATGAGCAGTTAGCAAACGCCTTTCATGTATGTTGCAGGTTGGACAACTTGGTGACCTAACAGACACATTGTGATGTTTGAATGTTTGGGAAGAATATGCAGCAAAGACTAAAAGGGGACATTATTTAGTGTACTTTAACTTTTGCTGTTGCTACTAAATCAAGGAACATACAAATATATATATAGTCCAATTTATAGTTGTGTCTCCCTTTTCTCGAATATTCCTAAATGTCAGACATTGAACACCTCGGTTTGGTTGTTGGACATGAAGACAACAATAGCAATCATTCCAGGACATAATCATTATATTCCTGACTAACCTCATCAATACCACCAGCCTCTAAACGGCTTCATAGCTCCTTCACATTGGTTACATTCGTTGTCTTTATGAGAGGGTTGTGCATGTGTTCCCTCTCTCGGTGTTGTGATGGTGGCAGAGGAGAGCGCCATCTTAACTTGTTGATGCAAAATATCTTGTGGTTTTAGATTTGGGTTCAAACCTGTTCCCTGTGAGGGCAGATAGAATTCACATTTATATTATATTCCTTCAAGTTTTCAGTGACCTCTTTGTGCATAATTGATATGTGCCTGTATGACACCATACTGCATATCTACACAGGACTCACTTTGATCAGTGATGGAAGGTGCATCCATTTCTGGTTAGTTGGAGTAATGGATAATAACTTGATCTCGTGTCCTCATTTCCAGTCAAATATGATGGTGTTAAAGTACATGTATCAGCTGTCTTGGTAATGGTCACAGTGTATCCAACAAACACTGTTCTGTTGGAGCCAAAACAGTAGTATTTGTATCAGTGTACATTTCCCACTTAGTATTACAGAATGTATGTTATGATATCTCACACTCATGTCACATAGGCCTGTGTGAGATGCATGTACAAAACACAATGTAACACCTACTCCTATAGGATACTGCACTTGAAAGGGTTTAACAGCATTTCATTGGCAGGTATGACATTGCACTGAATTATAGGTGTTATAGACAATCAGTAATATATATGAAGACATTTATTACCATATTGGATATCCAAATAATTAATATCCAGTTCATCTCAGTAAATGGATTTTAAATAAGTTTTTTACTGATATGAAAATCATTTTATTTAAAATATATGTTCTCAAGCATTCGGGGAAGACATTGTCAAAGATGCATAATGTCGTTTTTTTATGCCTATAAAATATTTTCTTTTCAAGTCATATCAAAGAACACCATTGCGTTACGTTTCTTAGTAATCTTAAATATAAAAAAATATATTAGATTTGTTATTTTTGTTTAATATTTGAATCTTTTTAACCATTGTAAACCCCTTCAACATCCCCATATGTATTTCAAGTGGGACTTTATCCAAGTGTGTGCCAACTACGCCCCCTAGTGTCCTAAGACTAAACATGCACCCATCAAAACTTGCTTCTTTGGAGAATAATTATTTTTCAATGAAAGAAAGGGCATTATAACTAAACACTAATGTATGTGTATGTTATTTACAGTCCAAACATTTGATTTCTTTCCAAGGAAATACACGTTTTGACCAGAAAATGTCTAAAACTCTTTGGTAGCAGGGTTGGTGTTTCTTCACATACTTCCAAAAAGCATGGATCAAGTGAAAAGGTCTGAAAAAGCAAAAACACGTGTAATATATAGAATGTCCTTAGTGACCCCGATGAAGGCCGCCATTGTTGAGCTCTATTGATGTTTGATGGAAAAAAAAGAAAAGCTGCCGCTGAGGAACCCAGACATGAATGTTTAAGATGCACGGCTGTTCCCATGTTCTCTGGAATGACCCGCTGCCAAAGATCACACGCACACACACACACACACACACACACACACACACACACACACACACACACACACACACACACACACACACACACACACACACACACACACACACACACACACACACACACACACACACACACACACACACACACACACACACACACACACACCACACACACACACACGGCAGAGCATATGACTGTCAGCAGTGACAGATGTCCTGACAGTCTGGAGGTCTGGAGGCATGTTTCTGGTCGCTGTCCTGCGGGCTTTGACACACAATGTATCAGCATACATTACACACACATGTCACCCTAGTGCTGCTCTATCTGCTCCCTGCCTTTTGTTCGCAACCATCAATAAAATAGATATTTATCTTCCGCTCTTCTCTAAATGGGATTTATGTCAGGAGGAGCAGTGTGGCCATATGTTTTAACTCACCTGTTTGAGGGACACTGATATGTAATGTTCCGTCTCTGCTGTTGCTCAGGGTCATGTTTGATTAGACAACATGTGTCAGATATTTAACTTTACTCCTGATAACTGCAGTGCACTAGTGCAGTACATTCAAAAATATTGTGTGGTATTATGTACTCTACTATTTATTGTAGCACCAACTTTGTGTCACTAAGGACAAACTCTGCATCACATCTTGTTGTGCAAACATTTGATGGTTTGTCAAATTAAATGTGATAACCATCTGCCTAAAAAACCTGAAGAGAAGGACATGAAGCCAAGTATTCATCCGGATTTCTTTTGTATTTTACAGTACATTTTTTAATGCAATTTATTGTAGAAATTAAGGATTAAGAATCTAGGTTTAATGATTGTATTGTTTTTCTTAATTTTTCGACCTTTTATACTGTTTTAATAATATATACAATATTCGTAACTTCCTTATATAACTTTGTGGTGACTTTCCAGCACGGTGACCGTATGCATCACTCAGTAATACAGCCCTCATTCACTCCTTCTTTCACCATTATCATAACATCTTAAGATATCTTAATGTTTTTGTCTATATTGATCAGGAAATCATTTTCTAATCCTATCCCGTTAACATGAAGTTAAACAGACACCAGCTGCAGTTCTGCTTTTGGCCGCTAGGTCGCACTAGAACACCACACAAAGAGTTACAGGCTCAGCAATAATGCAACATGGAGAACAGCATGCATTTGATAATCTATCAGCATGGAAATCTGTAAACGTCAGTAATTGGTTCAAGGATGAATTGGATTGAGCAAAACAATTCTGTTACATTTCAACAAAATCATAGGCCCTCTTTTACAGCAGACATTTGGACATGGCAGTGTAGGAAAATAGCAGGTGTAAAACATCGAATGAAGGATGCCAGTCAAGGCTTAAATAAAACAGAATTAAAAATATATATTTAGCGCCTGTGTTACTACAGTACTATATCAACTACAGTAAACTAACTAATGTAAACATTTACGTGCTCAAGACTTCCTCTGATACATCCGAAACACCGAACGCAACTTTTACAAAACTCGTTTTTATCAGTGTTTACAGACCACCAGTGAGTCAGGACCATCTGCATGACTCTGTCTTACAGAAGAGGGAAAGGTGAAATTACTAAATTGTATCTTAGCATTGTAATATATGAAGTCTTCAATAAAACCTTAAATAAGGCAAGGCAAGGCAATTTTATTTATATAGCACTTTTCAGCACGTGGCGATTCAAAGTGCTTTACAGATTAAAAGCAAAAGACATTTAAGAAGAAATACAGTTTAAAACAGGCATAATAAGCAAAGGTAATGAAATAAATAAAATAATAAACACAGCAGGTACAGAATACATGACTGAAAGGCATACTGTCTGTGAGTATGGGCAGCTCAATTAAAAGCAGCGGCAAATAGGTGCGTTTTTAGTCTGGATTTAAAAATAGGAAGTGTTTCGGCGGACGTGCGCGATTTGGGCAGTTTGTTCCAAACTGTTGGGCATAAATAACTAAAATCTGCTTTTCCATGTTTAGAGGTTATTCTCGGAACAGAGAGCAGACCCGACCCAGGAGACCTGAGACTCCTGGATGCTTCATAGTGATGGAGTAAGATAACACCTCAACCAAACTCCAATATACTACAGCAGTAAAAGAAAAACAAGGCTGTGTGTGTGTGTGTGTGTGTGTGTGTGTGTGTGTGTGCGTGCGTGCGCGTGCGTGCGTGTGTGTGTGTGTGTGTGTGTGTGTGTGTGCGTGCGTGCGTGCGTGCGTGCGTGCGTGTGTGTGTGTGTGTGTGTGTGTGTGTGTGTGTGTGTGTGTGTGGTCTAGCATTACTACAGTATACTTGTGGGGACCTACATCTGTTTACATAGTGTGTGGGGACTGGCTTCCCTTATGGGGACAAATTGGAAGTGCCCATGAGGGGAATCATTAATTTTAGGGTGAAGATTTAGTTAGGATTAGGATTAGGATTAGGGTTAGGGTTAGGGTTAGGGTTAGGGTTAGGGTTAGGGTAAGGCATGTGTTGGTTCTGGTTAAGGTTAGGATAAGTCTCCAGGAAATGCATGTAAGTCAATGTAATGTCCCCTGAAGTGATGTATACATGGTGTGTGTGTGTGTGTGTGTGTGTGTGTGTGTGTGTGTGTGTGTGTGTGTGTGTGTGTGTGTGTGTGTGTGTGTGTGTGTGTGTGTGTGTGTGTGTGTGTGTGTGTGTGTGTGTGTGTGTGTGTGTGTGTGTGTGTGATCAGGACAGAGGAAGAAGAGGTTTTAGCAGAGAAGCTGGGGGGGGGGTTATGTCTTCAGAGGATGGAGGCTGCAGAGAGGGGGCTCAGAAGTTGGCAGATGTTGCTTTTGGTGACTGTGGGGCGCAGTCAGCAGGAGCTACAGTCCCTCTGAGACCTCACTGTTGAATTCGCTTCTATATAAATGGCAGAAATCATTGCGTGCCGTTGAAGAATCTCCGAGTGTGTGTCTTGGATGTTGGAGCTCCGTGCGTAAACATCCGCCCCGAAGTGAAGCCTTTTAATTAGATTGATCAGAAAGGAAGCATGCTGAAAAGGAGAGCATTGAACGCCTGATGGAGATAACGGAGCGCTGCGTTGTAATGCAATCAATAGCCGGTGTGAATAATGCATCGGCCGCCCCTTCGCATTATGCCTTTCTCACGTCAAACCTATCATTCGTTCGCGTCCGTTTGTCAACTGACGGAAACTCCGGCACATCGATTTCATTCCCCGGCTCACTTCTGATCGAGCGGCTTATTATTCTTTATTCTGAGTCGGGGTCAAGTGTCTGTTTCTCTGACTCGTGTGTGTGTGTGTGTGTGTGTGTGTGTGTGTGTGTGTGTGTGTGTGTGTGTGTGTGTGTGTGTGTGTGTGTGTGTGTGTGTGCGCGCCCTCCAGTGAGATGCAGCAACCATCAAAGAGCCAATTTAGAAAGCTGCTCTGCTTCATCACTCCGTTACATCTCTACTCGCAGTTTGATTGCACGTCAGGCGGCTCTTCCATATCAGCCAGATATGATTGAAGTTCCTCCCAG